>NC_084979.1:14310480-14552980 GCF_963691925.1 Scomber scombrus | reverse complement strand
CCCATGGGTTAGTCAGCAGGACATTACCCTGCTGCTGGGCAGGTGATGGATTCCTCCAATGCACCGGCCACATAATTACATTCACCCATTTCTGCCCTGTCAGCAGGAGCACTGAAGCTTCCTCGTCTTGGGACAGGCTGCAGAAATCATGCAGGGAGGTGAGCTTAGGCAGTGGCCCCCAGCTAACTTTTAAAGAAAATACATTAACAAAATCCATCAACAAAATGCTTCGAGAAAACAAGGTTCCTGCTTTATACTGATAATATTAATACAATATTTCATGCCCAACAAAAGACCGTATTTGGACATTGGTTAACTTTACATGTTTATGTTGATATATGTGTAAAGAGTTAATCATGCTGCTACTGTAGAATATGTTCTTATGAACCTATTATGATTGATCAGATGGTTACTGAGATTGTAGAGATGATTTTGTTTTGCAGAGATGACATTCAATTGTTGGTATATCAGAGTGTTGAACAAGGACATGTTTCTCCAAACTGTTTTATGACTGAGGAGCATGTGACGCTGGAGCTGTATTAGGCAACCTCAGCTCAGATGATTGTGCAATATTTGAGAATAGAGTAGGATCTGGGTTATCAGTAAAGATTACACACAAAGGGGGAAACAAATTAGTAATCTAATTTAATATTTATGCAACTCTATAATATCAAAATCAGTTGTTTACTGGAGCTGGGTTGAAGAGCATGACATTATGAATGATGAAATGTAGTTGCAGGGTTTCATTATGAAACTGATCCAGTTTTGGAACCTAGCCACGTAGAAAAAGCCAGGAATTATAATTACATCTACAATAGGTTATATTAAGCTAATATATCAATACAGTATGAAATCTCCCTCAGACATTTAAGCACTAGGCCCTCCAGCTAGCAATATAGCTTTAACATTTCTTGTTATGAACTTGAAGACGAACATTTATCTATCATGTACACAAGTTACATGACTAATAACAGTTTTATAAGTGCCTTGGTTCAAAGCTGCACGTTTTACATCACGTATTTTAAAAATCGCTTTTCGCACAGCTTGGTCCTCACAGGAACTCTTAGTGCACGTGACGATCAGCTGACTCCACCCGGAAGCTCCAAGAAAGCTGATCACAACAACAAATCTTCATAAACCAAAATTGAATTTTACACTTATTCGGGTTGTTAATCATGGAGTCGACCCTGGAGCAGCATCTTGATGATACGTAAGTTAATAACAGGTCGTGTTTTTACTTTGTATTTTAAATGTTTGGATGTTTAAAGACGATGTTTCGCTCTTTGTGTGTTTGTGGCAGCATGAAGAATCCAGCAGTGGTCGGAGTGCTTTGTACGGATCAACAAGGACACAACCTGGGCTGTAAGAAAACACCGAGTCACTTATTTTATCTGAGCTTTATAGGAAGATGCTTGTTTAATGTATTCTCATCAACTTCTCTTTTTAACCGAGGGCAGAGTAAGAGTATGTGTCAGAAAAATGAAACACAAACCCAAATACAAATGCTTCTACATATGAATAAAACAATCAGCTGGCCGATTGTTCTTCCATTGTTGTTTATACAATCATAAGTAAGCTTCTCAGCTGTCCTAAAACAATAGTCAGGTGCCCAAATGAACATTGAAACATGTTATTGCTCTAATCGTTCCTTCTGTTCATACTGACCATTGGAAGATCTTTGCATAATGCACTTGCAATGTAATTGATGGGAGACAAAATCCACAGTCCTCCTTCTAGGAGGAAACATATTTTCAAAGTTTATCTGAACCTAATATGAAGCTTCATCATTACAGTCTTCTTAGTGCCAAAGTCCCTCTTTTTGTTACTATACTTCCACTGCAGACATGAAAAATTGTGATACTTTCAGTTTAATCACCACATCAGTTTATACTGAGCAGCGATTTGTCCTGTGAAAGGCCAACCCAGTCTCACATCAAAACGTATCACAGCTACGTTGGTCCACAGTGCAAAACGTAGCTATCTCACAATTTGGGTTCATAAATTGTGTGATGGCTACGTTTTTTCTGCCCTATTCTTTTCTATAGGCCTGCGTTCACGTCACGTGACATTCAAGTTTTTGTCTGCGAAAACAAATACAATGGCTGCCATTCATTTAATTCTCAGTGTCAAAGTTAATATTTTAAGATTGTTTCTTATCTGTTTTGATAACATTTCTAGCGAGAAATATGCGTTTCACAATCTCTGTTCAGTGAATGTATATGATGTCTAGTTTATCACTTATAACGAAATAGTTTTCAAGTGTGCCACACAATTGTAGGAATACAACGTTTTGCTCAGCCACGCGCGGTAATATTAATTCAACCTTCTTGTCTTTCTTATTTTTCTGTGAATATTCTAAGATGAGAAGAGCTTTAGAAGAGCAGTAATATTGGTGACAGGCCGATGATGTTACATTTAACAAGTGATTTGAGATCGTTAACAACAAATACACACCTTTTTATTTTTTAAACATTTCATTGACACAAAAACAACAGTTTTGGTTAGAGGAAGTACGTCACTTGCCTTCGTCTCCTTCGTCTGTTGTCTATGAACCAGACACATGACTCCAAGCGCCAGACACACGAGCCACCCCACGAGTGTCTACAGTAAACTATATCATGCAACCAAACTACCATCCCAAAAAAGGCCATTTCTAGAATATTACCAAAAATATCCGAAATAAAGCAACAGCTACATTTTATCTTAACATAGATCATCTAGACACAGTGTGATTACTAGTTCAGCTGTACCAGATATTATATATATTCAGTAGAAATATCATTTCATAACCCTATTTTACAACCCTACTTTAGAGTAGGGAGACCTTTCCATGATGTGTTTGGTTTAGATCTATGACAAAGTTTTAATTTTCACAATTCATGAACCCAAGCCATATCCCAGGCTTAGTTTCCAAGAGCACTTTGAAGGACCAGTTGATATAATGAAGCTTTTTGTGTATTTGTTTGTTTGTTTTTTATTTTTTAGTGGAGCTAGGGACCAAAATGAGATTACAATACTGATGACAATCTAGGGCAGCACTATAGACTTTAAAGAAGGCCTGAAGTGCTTGATTTAGGGTTAGGGTTAGGGTTAGGGTTAGACCCAGCTTCCTTAAAATCACCCCAAACCTCCAAAATAAGTAAAAATGCTTCATATGGAAAATGCATATTTTTGAATTTGTGTAATGTAGAGAAAACAGATCCGCACACCAAAAATAGCTCCGGTGTGAAGGAATTTATTTTTTTTGCAGTAGTGACGTTTCGAGCCGAAGATCTTCTTCAGATTTCTTCAATTGAAAAGACCTCTGTTGGTCTGATGTTAATCATATTCATAAAGTTAATATTTACATGTTGCTGGGAATGTGTGGAGAAATAGTGCTAAATATCACGATCAAGCAAAATGCTCAGTAATCTTGCTGATAAATGAATAACAAAGTAAGGTTACTAACAAGTAATGTATCACTACCTACTTTGCAGTACTGAATACCACCAAATAAATATATTTTACTGACCATGTATTATTTTAGGACTCTTAATAATCTCTCCTGAATGATCTGATCATATTTAAGATGAGGAAAAACATGGAACATTAAAACTCATAATCACCCAAAAGGTATTGAAGATCTAACAACCCAAAGTAAGACAACAGAGATGCATTTGATCACAGAAACTAAAGTGCAATTCATATCCAGTCCAACTACAGCAGCTGCATATGTGGAAATACAACACTTAACATTTCACACGCTGCAAAACAAGAAACAGCTGACAGCTCTGACAGTGATGCCCTGTTCAAAATAGGATAGTAAAAGATTTGTGAGAGAAGATAAAGTTAGACAAGCCCGCTACATGACAATCTTTCTGGAAAAATATTGCTAAAAGTAGTGATGAAAATGTACATTTGCTCCTAAGAAATTATTTTTAAAATACAAAACACAAGGCTGTGATAATTCAGTATGTGAAAGGATAAAAAAGTGATTTGACCTCTGAAATGTTCTAAAATGTAGCTGCAGCAAGAAGTCTTTATCTCAATGTATTTAAAAAAACTCAGAAGTTTAATTTGCTCTTGCTGCAAGTTTTTCATCAGTACTGCTGAGTAACACTCTTTCATATCTGACCTCCACCAGGTCGCGGTTCCCTGTCTGATGAACATGGTGGTGTTGTTTCTGTTTTGGCCAAACAAGCTGCAGCTCTCACCAGAGACCCAACAGACTCTCCGACTGTGTGCCTGGAGTCTGACTCCGGGTGAGCACTGACGCAACCTTTTGTCTGTTTTGCCTGACTGCCTTGTCTCCATCACTGTGAATTTAAGAGGTTTCTGTGTAGTGGTTTTGATTAATTCGTGGGGAAATCAATAAATCTAAGAAAAACTGTGGAAAAAGTTCCAGTGTCACAGCTCAAACATTCATTCTTTGTACCTCTGTGCTCCGTGTCTTGGCAAAGGTGTTTATTTCCATTTGCGTCACTGTGCTGCCACCTTCTGGACACAGCAGGACATTATCTGGAGCATCAGTATCAGTGACTTACAGTTAATAGAAATAAGTCATTGATCTGTCAGACGTTATAAAGATTGTATACATACCGTAGATGCGCCTGCTGTGTCATTGCGACATGTTGATGGCTCTCAAAGCACGGCCACAGGACTACAGTGTGTGTCAACAAGATGTAAATCAGTGACATGATGACCCAGACAGATATTACATTTCAAACAAAATCTAACTGGCCATCAGTCCTCAGCTGGTGAGGTGACTTCTCAGTTATGTTTATTAATCATGAAAAGCTATTAGGCATACATCCAAAGAGAGCACATTGAGTTGCCATTGTGTATGAAATGCGCTATATAAATAAAGCTGCCTTGCCTGGCCTTACATCCACTGAGTTATTGTCATTGTGGATTTGAACAAAATCAGTTTAAAGCTGAATCTTAAATCACAGGTGCAAATGTTTCTTGTCTTTAAATAGTACATTTAAGCAAAAACAAAACAAAACCAAAAAAAACCCCAACCAATCAAGTAACAAATAGACCTAACAGCATTTGCACATTGGGAAATAAAACCCATGATGATGATGGCAACTGAAAATAAATGTTTCATTACCAATGGTAATAATTGCTTGCTCTGGGAATTTGGTCATATAATAACTAGTCGTTCATGGTGCATATGAGGGATGAATGAAAAGTTTTGATACAATTTATCAGTTATGTGTTTTTTCTAAGGTTAACTTGACAATGTTTTTTAAAAAAAAACCTTGTGTCTGTACAATTATTGTTCATCAGGTGAATGTTTGACTTTGTGCATTGTGTTTGTTCTGCAGAAACATCCTGGTGAGGAGCCATGGCACCATCACAGTAGCTGTTCACAAGATAGCATCTTGAAGATTCACTTGGGAGTGTTATTGTTTAAAAAAAATTAAAATTAAAAAGTTACATGTAAACACAACTATGTACAATCACATGAACTTAATGTACTTTGGCAAAGATCTTCAGGTCAAAGGGAAAGATGAGTTTCTAGTTTGGTATATTCAGCTTCTGTATTAATACCAGACAATGCTTGCTAATTTTCTGATACATGGAGTGTGATTTCTTGCTTTTTTAGAATTAATATACATCAGTTTGTCAGTAAAGCCTTTTTTTATGTCATGTACAAAATAGGTCTTGTATCATGTTATTTCCATAATGTTGATGCTGTGTTTGTATGTGTGTGTGTGTGTGTGTGAGACATTAACGTTAACATCCACATCCTTCAATCCAAGGCAGTCATGCAAAGAATAACAACCCTTAATAAACTTTAACTTGACTTTGTGTTGCCCTCTTCTGTGTTAAGTATTCATTATTTTCTCCTTTGCTCTGTGTTTCATGGTTTACCAATTAATTTACTTTGGCAGGTGCATGACATCCATCCCAGACATAAAAGGAACATTTTCACTCGAGTGCTTGACATGCATGTAGCCCTGAAGTCCTGTTTGGCAGTAAGATTTCAAATGCAGAGTGCAGGACCATGTGGAGACAGGTAACTGAATTCAGGTTTTGTACGATTGGGGAGGGGGGACTATAATAATCTTAGATTGTATGACTGGGAAACATGTGTACCCCTTGTCCGTGGTATAGATTGACAGCGCAGTGCGTCTTGGTGCACTGTCTCCTCAGGACCTGGATAAACTGCGGTGGCTGTGATGCCTTTTTTTTTTTTTTTTTTTTTACTGCAGGGGCTTTTTCCTTCTCTCTCTCTCCCTCTCTCTGAAGCCCTCAGATGAGGATCACTGCTACGTCTCAGTCACGTGGCTCTCCTCAGTGAAGGCTTTGCAATCTGCGGCTCCTCCGCTCAGCCAGCGATGTTGAGGCAGAGATGTGAGATGCAACTTAAAGGGACTCGCTCACAGAGGCAAAGTTATGGCACGGTTATCCTCGGAGAGAAAAGTCCCGCAGCAATTTCTCTCAGCTAAAACTTCCTGCACGGCATCCTGCCTCACTGGTAACGCGCACGCCTTTCTGGGACGCACAACACCAGATCGAGAAACCCCCAAATTACGCGTCAAATTAAACTAATTAATATAAGGGCAGAAAGCGCGTCGAAGACTGAAGGAGACTGCAGGTATGGATTTTTTTGATGTTGCAAATTTGAAGCGGTTTTTGTAGCCTTCAGCAAATTATTAGTTTTCAATATGAGGGGACGAACAAAAAACAATCATATTTACATACATTTTTTTCCCCCTTATTGTTTTCCTTATTCTTTTTTTCGCACCAAACCTCCCACCACAATTTTCCCTCAGACTGTCATCCTCTGCGACCCTCGAAAGTTATTTATCAGTTTAAAACTTTTCACCTACATTGCGTCATTGCAAGTGTGTGCCTCTTTTCCTCAGATGGCGCCCAGATGACATCTTCTTGAAATTGTAAAAAGTGTCAGTGAGCCTGAAGTTTCGCATCTGCTTGAACGACCCTTTTTCTTGCCTTGTTTACCAGTGTTGAGTTTGAGTGAGGGGCACAATGCAACAGGCCTGTGAAGTGAAGATAACTGGCTCAGAGCTACACACGGTAAGATCTCCCTCCCTGTTTTCTCCTCACAATAATACGGTTTTGTGTGTAGCCTATGCTCTCCGTGGACTAAGCCAAAAGCTTTCAACTAAACACCCTGCGTTTACCTACATAATCTCTCAATTCCTCAGGACTGATGCCTGGCTTTTCTCAGAGCTCAGTGCAGAGCGAGGCTGTGGTCATGCAGAAACTCCAGGTTGTGAATTTGGAGAATCTTAATGGATGAAATAAGACAGGTCACCAAGAAATAGCATAAGTAAAGATACATGGAAAAACTGTTTAAAAGCCAGTTCTTTAAAAAAAGATAATCTTCAAAATAATTACACCGGGACAAAATAATTCAGCTATCAATGCATAATCTACACAGGCTATACTAGTAGAGTTGGAACTTCAAAACTCAAAATTCAGGTATTTCTACTTTGTGAGTAAATGAGTGTCTTTTGGTGAGCCTTTGAACTTTCAATGGGGTACTTCTACTCTGACCTGAGTAACACTTTACAAAACTGTCCTGTTAGGATGAAAAATATACACTTGTTTGCAGCTGCTGATCAGCTGTAGAGTTTGATAATATTTGTGTGAGTCGTTTCACTTTCTCTGCGCATGGTAAGAATCAATGACAATAATGCTGCACTGGGAGAAGTATAATTTTACCAAGTATTGCTTTACAGTCATGCACTGTATGTAATGGATCTACTATTACAGTGACAACAGCAGATGTGATGTAGTGTGTATTTTCAGACTCCCTTTACAATGAAAAATTAAATCTTCTCAGTGTTGCAGTGAAATATGTGACAATTTGGAGGCCAGATCTTTGTTTGACTCACTTTTTGTGCATTTTGCATGCTCTGCCGTTATTAAGATTTTCTTGTCTTAACTCTAAACCGCTGTCAATGGCCTGTTTAATGAACAAAGCTGGGGTGGGCTATGGGATTTTTCCTATATTCCATAGGTGTGGACACTTTCCTCTTCACTGGGGATGTGGTGAGAGCAAAGAAGTCAGCAACAGAGGGACATCTGGCTAACTTAATTTGTGCTTTTTATTTTCATTTTCCTGGTATTTAAGAGACATCTGCACAGTGGGGGATTTCTCTTGTCTGACAAGAGGAGCATTTAAGGTTCTCTTCAGGGTTAACTTTAAAATGGTTAACTTTAAAATGGTTCATTTGCCTCTAACAATAATAATGATGAAAATGATGATAATAATATATTATGAGATCCACTCCTTAATGAAGTTTTTGGGGTGTGGAGGGGCAACCTGAGCCTGGAAAGTATTATTTTGAGTAACTATTACAATTTGGATCCTCTCATTTGTGCTAAACCCCTTTCCCTGCAATGACCCAGATCAAAACAAAGCAAGAGCCAAAAGAGCCTAACTGCTGTGATTGAGCTTCTGCCACCAACACTCAAACACAGAAAAATTGAAGCGCAACACCATTTTTTCCCCAGACAAGTCTTAACTCTCTTACTTTCATCACTTTGTGTGATACCAGTAATGCAGTAATATGCAATGTATAATTGATTTAATAACGTGTGACTTCTGTACTAAGTTTTGAATACAGTGCAGAACATGTTCATGTGATTAGTTACCCACCTAAAAAACAGCAAACAAGCAAAATGCAACATGCCTCCTGTCAGTGCCATAAATCTGTTGAGTCAGACCAATAACTAAAGCATTTTGACTGCATCCCAGTTAAAGGGCCGCATTCTTTGAAGTGTGCATCTGTAGACCAAATATATTAACAACTTGGGCCATCAGTCACTTGTAAATATTGCACATAATAAAGAAGCAATGGGAAGGAAAAAAAGGAAATCAGGCAAAAACTTTGTAGATGTTGATAATCACAGGGTATTATAGAAATATGGGAGTTAAACACTTTGTTTGCAATTTTAGAGCAAATTCCTGTTAAAAACATGGGAGAAGTTTTATCCAATGCTAGCTAGCTGCATGGATCTGGGGAGGTTGGTTGCTCAAGTGGTCCACTGCTTTGATCCAGGCTGTACCTGCCAGTACCTCAACAATTATTGACTGTATGCTGTGATGTTGTGTGATGTTCGTGGTTTGACTCGTGGGATGACTCCTTATGAAGAATTACCTTTCCTCTTGAACCATCATGAGGTTGACATTTTTGGTTTAGAGCAAAATGTCTCAACTATTGGATGGATGGTCATGACATTTGATACAATGGATCATGATTCCCCCCAGGATGAAAAGTAATAACTTTGGTAATCCCTTCATTTTTCCTCCAGCGCAACCATCAGATCAAATCATCAGTTTGTTAAATTACTCTGGTTTCTCATGAAATACTTGAAAAACCAATGACATTTCCATCAGCCTCAGCTGAGCTTTGTGTTTAGTATTAGGTAGCAAAAGGTTGCATGCTAACACACTAAACTATGATGGTGAACATTACAGTAAACATATACCTAAACATCACATGTTAGCAATCTGATGGTAGAATTTAGCTCAAAGCACCACCGCAGACTCTTTGTCTTGTTAATTCACAGGTTTAAGAGCTTCTAAGAGGAACTGAACGCACAATTTGTTTGGTTCTCTGCAGCATATGTGGACAGTGATGTGCTGTGCTGCATTTTTGACATATTTAGAATATTCTCTATACAGAAAATACTTACCAAATATCAACAGTGTTTGTTTGGTGAGTGCAACTTATGTTTCTGCTTTCAAGTTTCAGGGATGTGAGCATGCATGTACCTGTGTTTTTTTTCTAAATCTTTTTTTCTCATGATCTTGTATTCTTTCTTATTTCATGTATTATTGTCCTCTTCTTGTTGTAGGTGTAAAGCGAATCTTGATGCAGCCATAGTTTCAAGTGCCCTTCGACCAAGCTGAGAATGACACTCACAGAGTAGGATCTCCGAGTTTACGCTTCACCTCCAGAGCCTTATCACCAAAACAGCATAACAGGTAAATCACCAAGCTGGTTTTTATCATAATACCTCTCTTTATGTCACTATATATATGCATAAGAATGTAGGAGGCATTTTTATTATTTTTTTATGATGGTTTTCCTATTGTTAATATTAAAAAATATAATGTAATTAATGTAATGTAATGATGTTTTGTTTTCCATAAAGTTCAAACTTTATCACACATCATTCCTGCTTGCAGGGACAACAAATACAAAGGTTTACTTTTGGTAAAATATTCTTTAAATTTCACATAGGTGCAAGAGTTGATCATAGTAACACATAGAATGACACCATCTACACAGTTCTGCTGGCAAAAACCTATAACACGCAGACTCACATCTCCTAAGCTCAGTACTGTTTTCACAACAATGGCGGCAAAATGAACAGTTCTTGTTTTGTGGTATGATGTAATCTCCAAATTACCCGATTTTAGACTGGTCCATGTACATACAGGCATGTGACTATTATAATTGACTAACTAATAATTGACTTAAAAAATATAAGCTTATCCTTTAAATCCTGTCAGCCCATCTGCCTTGTAAAGTTTGGGGAATCAAAAGTATACAAGAAGGCTTTATGGAAGTACAAGACTGTTAACATTAAAATTACATTAACTGAATATGGTCAGTTTTTATTGGCACATTTTGTGTGCATGATCTACAACAAAATTAAATTAAAAACAATGTTCATGGTTGAAAATGCATAATTCATGTAAACAGCAGATGTTATGGACTCCAATGTATAACATTGCCACAATTATAACGAAACTGAATTTTGGAATTTCAAATAGGCCCATACTCATTGTAATCATGTGTGTATGTCTTACCCACTAGGCTACCAAGGTGCAGCTGGTATTAGTTATTTTAGCTTGTGTCAAATTAAAATGAAATGAGAATTGCATTATTTGCATTTAGATAATGGCAGGCACACACCAGTCAGGATAACATTTCACTTTTTACAATCTACCAGGTTGCTATGTTTACACATAGTATGAGCCAATTTCAACTTTTTTTCTAGAGTTGCTGGAAAATAAAGATGCAGTAGTGCGGGTACACATTGGGCTTGTTTGTGTCTTACTGAATAATGGCCATCAGTGTTTTGCTGCTGTATTAGTCTGCTCTCAGATACTTTCTGAGGTAAAAAAAAAATCTTATGTGTGAAATTCATGGAAGATGAAGGAGGTTAAAAAGCAATGAAACCACCCAAAGTGTTCATGCCCAAGAAAAACTGTAGCTGTGTTCAGATAAACTTAGAACAGATGGAAAACATCAGCCTCTTTTATTTTACAAAGAAATTCATTTAATACTTGTGTCACAGCATAGATTAGAAGCTGTATTTCATGTTGTACAGACTCTGTTTAACATCTCTGCTATGTGAATGACATTTGGGCAAATTTGGTTGCAAACTTGTCTGCTGTCTTACTTGCTTTCATGTGGCTGTGCCTCTTTCTGTCCTTTGAATCCCATCATTTTGAATGCAACGCTGATACAGTCTAGTGCAGCATTCAGTGTATTTAAAAGTGATCTTGCGTAATATCTGCATAAATCTGCCTGAGCAGGAGTGCTAGGTTTGGATATTCTGCCAGAGCGCCTTTATATTAACCTAAAATGTACAACCTTCCATCATAATATAAATGAAAACCCAGATTATTCACTAAAATTCAAATAAAAAATGAATAACTGTTGTCATTCCCAAACTGAGTCTAATAACGGTCTAATATGAATAGACTTACACGTTTTCTATTGCTGCTTGTTTTGTTTACGTCAGTAGGAATAAAACAGGCTTATAGCATAGATCATTAATGAACAACACACACTGACCAAACACTGACTTAATCAAACTCTTTTATTACGTGCCAGTATAATTAACAGTTCACAGGGGGTGCCGGTGCAAAACGCTTGCCCCGCCGCAATTTCAAGCAGCGTTCGTGCTTTCCAACAAACACAACTTGCAGTTTTTGCAGGTGAGAAGCCTGTGAGGGATCATGTCCTTGTCATTGCGCATGCAACTCCTGCTGCTGGTCGAGGCATGGAGGGGTTTGGATCTCGGGGTGGATAGCATGAACCTCTGCATTCCTTATGTCCTCTCAGTGAAGTGAAAGGATGTGGCTGTTACTTCATCTGTGTCTGAAATCATCCCCATATTCAATCTGTCACTTGTATAATAGACAGTAGATTTCTTTATAATGAGCAGTAAATTGACACTTTGAACAGTAATGAAGGAACATCAAGTGTGGTCTTCCACCACTGCAATTTACTATAAAAACATCTATAAAATGCTTCACACTACATAGTGGGATTATTAGCAGAAAGTTGTGAACATGCCATGGACACAATTTTTTATGTTTCATCACACTATATTAACAATCAGACACTCAAATAAAGTGGCAGACAGTAAATATTGTGGACTGTAAAGGAAATAGGTAATGATTTTGGTCACAGCCTGGAGCTCTTAAACATTCTTTTAATCTTTATTGTCAAATTGAATCACAAATGTTCAGCTATGTTTCCTTTTACTTGAATGTTAGAAATCCATTTAATTGGGCCCACAGTTGACTTGTAGAAAATAACTTTCTCTATATCTAATCTATTTACACTACATGCCACATTCACTCATTCACACACATGTTCATAAGCTAATGCAGAGGCCACCATGCAAGGTGCAAACCTGCTTATGAGGAAGAGTTTCTAATCATTCAGACACTGATGACACAGCCTTCTGGAGCAATTTGGGTGTCAGTATCTTGCCTAAGAATCTGGAGATCCAACCATTTTTTGCTTAGTGGACAATGTGCTCTACCTCCTGAGCCACAGCTGCTCCATGTCATAGTTTAACGACACACTGTTTAATTTTAAAGCAAATGTATCAGTTTGAATTTGGCTAATATATAATACTTAGGTTACATAATGTATGTAAATTGCTACTTTCTAACAAAATGTGCGCAATGTATTGCAGCACAAGGCACTGACTGTAGTTTTATTGCACTCTTGCGCATACGTTATTCAACTGTCAAGCTCTCAGCTCTCAGTGCTTGTGTTTTTGTGTGTATGTCTGAGAGGGCGGTTGGGTGTTTAAGCATTCTAAGCATGTGGCTCTGTCCCAGCTGAAAAAAATGTTACCTGTTCAGCTGTTCCTATTGTAAACACCAACAGCGCTAGGTGTGTGTGAATGCTTTAAAGTAAGAATGAGTACACCCCTCCGGGCCCTTTTTTGTCCAGGCACAAACTTCTGTTTTCAGTTCGGTCAATCTAGACCCAATACAATGATTTCAACTGATAAATGATGAGGTGATCTTTTCATAGCATCTCATTGGCTGGTCCTTCTCTGCAGGAAATACTTACCTACTTGTAATATTGTATATTACTTGTAATATGTACCTCATATAAATGGCAGGTCAAATACGGACAGATTTTGGATAGCTGTATTTGCAAAGTAACCTTACTAAAGTGTAATATTTGACTAGACACATTATAAAAGTTAGAAAGAATGTCTCAGCTGAAGTTTGCAGCAACATGGTGTTAATACCTCACTACAAAGGGGCTGATCTCCAATCCCCCATCGCTCAAACCCTCAGACCCTCGGCACATTCACCAACATGCACCCAAGCACACTCTGAGGACAACTTGTGAACAGCACATGGGAGGGAAATACTTACTCGCAGTACACTGGCCCAATTCATTCCCCTCTTAATCCGCTCTGTGCTTTCTGCCTAATTTGGTTTCTGCTTCTTATACATGTCTAAGTCAGACTGAGTTAGTGATCAAGCTACCAAAGACTGGTGAATGCACATAGGTTTACTACACCTAATAACCTCTACACCTGCTTTCAGCATCTGGGGCTTTGTATATCTCAGACTCAAGCAAGCCTGAGACTGCCCTGTGATTTAAAGTGCAATGTTATTCTTAAAAAAGCAAAGAGTTCAGCAGCTCTGTAAACATATCTGAATAATCATACATGCAGCTTGTACTCTATATGCGAGTCATGCTGTCAAATAAAACCAGATGTATCTGCATCAAGTGAGACAAGTGGGGAAAATATATGTTGCTCTGTGATTTCGGTGAACTGACCCTTTAAATGCTGTTGCAGCATTCTAGCTCCAACAGCCAGACCATGTACAGAAACAACAATTCTGATTCCAAACTGAGAGTATGGTGTGCTGCTCCATCAACACAGGGGGAGTGACCGATGGACTTAACTGAAAGTTTAAGTACTGGTTTTATTGTGCCAGGGAACCGGTGACATGATGATAGTTGGTGACAATGGCCTAGTGTTAGAACAAGATTTTACACTGTGGTCTAGAAGCCTGGCTACTATGAAATTGGCCATGATGCATCACTACTCTGTTGCACTTGCTTCTGTAATTCTGGGTGCCACTTAACTTTAAATCAGCAGCTATAAATTTGGACACAAGACAGGCTGAGTTTGCTTGTTGCCATTGTCAATATTATTGGTGGGCCAATCTATTAAAGATGTCAAACTGTCTGCTGCTGTTTGCCCCCTCTGCTTTATCTCTGATCCCACCACTGCCCCTGCATCCAACTGTTTCTTAGTGGTGTCCTCTTGAGGGCTTCAAAAGTTTCATTTATTTTAACTTTGACATGATTCTAGTAAAAACATTAATATTGATTGGTATTTGTCTGGAAGTCCTGTTTGATCATAAAACGATTTCCAAGTCTGAGTTTGAAATCAAAGTCTTAGGAGGAAGACCTTTAAGAAATGTTATCCAAGAAGGACTTGAAGTTATTCAAGGGCTCATGTTGCCTGTTAGGGTGCCAAAGTGTCAAAGTGCAGGACAGTTGGCTCACAACACAGGCATGTCACCCAATTTCACTGTTATCACTCTATTGAATACCCATCTGTCCTAACTATTTGGGTTAGTAATAGCCTACTAAACCTTCTAGTATTTTCAGGAAGATGTTATCACCTATTTATTTCAGTGAGCCAATGTTGGTGAAACTCCACCAAATGTCCTAATGTCTCCTTGGTTGCAGTTGCATAAATATAGCACAGATATTAATTCGTGTCATGGGGGCACACAAAGTTCATACAGGCAAAGGTCCTTGAAAGGTCCGTTCTTGTAGAAAGGAACGAAGGACTATGACAGGTTTTTCAACAGATTGGTGAGTCTTGCTTTATTAATTATCTATAGCATTGATTAACATTGTTATTGGCAATGCTCAAATTTTCTGCTGTGAGATATATGGATTAATTTCTATCTTTCAAAAGAAAAATCCTTCATTGTTAGCTGATTGCTAGCAATATAAGTGAACTTCTATGCCATTGGAAGGCTAGGTTAGAGGTTTTGCTAATGCATTTGTCTTAGTGGGAGAAATTACTTGGTTTGCATCATTTCAGCTTGTTGAGCCAGTGGCTTGAGCACATGAGTTCACAGGCGTATTTTTATGTGGAATTAATGACGTAGTTTGCATAGTAGTAATTTGTTTCGAATTTAGTTGTTGGCAATGTGTGTGTGTGTGTGTGTGTGTGTGTGTGTGTGCGTGTGACCTCTTCCATCAGTAATCAACTCTTTGGTCTTCTCAACTTGAAATTTTAAAAAATGTACATCAAACCAGCTGACAATTCAACCTCTTTTCTGTAGGCCAGGTCATTGCTTTGGTTAAGTACACCATAGGGCAGTGTCATCGAGACACCTGACTGTGCCTATAGTTGGTGGTGTTGCTGTTGGTGGTGCTGTTTTAGTTAAAATAATGTCAAACAGTTAGTTCTCAAGTCTGGCAAGGGAAAATCTAAGACCTAAGCAATAGTTGTGTTGTGCAGTTTAGTTCATTCATGTGTTTGCTATCAGATTTGCATTTCATAATGAAAATAAGGTTTAAAAGGATGATTTTCACAAAAATACGATGAGAGGGATCACCTTTGTATGAGTCTATACACAGTGTATTATACCTTTAAATAAAAGCTGTAATGTTTAAAATATCACAAAATGTAAAATATCACACAATTTAAAACATAATCATTAAAGCAAATGTTCATGCAGTGGACATGCAGTTATGTGCTGACAGGCAGCTTCAAGAGTCTCATAATTAACAGACACAATGTAAACACTGCTGAGACATTCAGTATAGTGCAGTAGCTGTAATAAGAGCAAAAGAGGTGGAAGAATAACCAGCTTCAGCTGTACTGTAACTGACCTGTTTCACACCTCAGTGACTGTATTAACAGGTGAAACAGCTTGCTGTCTACTGTCAGTTACTCTTGGCACAATGATTAAAAACGTCAAAACTGTTAACCATCAGTCGTCTCCTTGAACAGTTCAAAGTGATTTGATTGACATTTTGATCAACAGTTTTCTATAAAGTTGCTTGAAGCAAGAGCAGTGTAAGACAATTATGTATTTCTTTTTCTTTGAAAGATGACCTCCTTCCAGCTGTTTTGTTGCAAGTATTTTTTAAATGAATGTGGAATAAAATGTTGAGTCGACTCAACTGTGCAAATATGTCATGCATTGTACACTGCATTTATAATGGTAAATGGTAAATGGCCTGTACTTATATAGCGCCTTTCTAGTCTTTTCGACCACTCAAAGCGCTTTACAATACATTTCATTCACCGCATTCACACACATTCATACACTGATGGCAGGAGCTACCACTCCTGCACATCAGGAGAAGCTAATCATTCATACACCGTTGGCACAGCAACGGGAGCAATTTGGGGTTAAGTGTCTTGCCCAAGGACACATCGACATGTGGACTGGAGGAGCCGGGAATCGAACCGCCAATCTTCCAATTGGTGGACGACCGCTCTACCTCCTGAGCCACAGCCGCCCTAATCAGAATAAGTCCTCTCTCTAAGGCAGCCGACTACATGTGACTTTGAAGTTATTTATGTTTTTTCTTTTTTTCTTTCTTCCAGTGAAAACAAGAGAGCCATGAACCTCTTCAGAAAGGATGCCATGACCACTAAGAAGGAGAAAGAGAAAGAGATCCAGTATGAGGACCCTCCAGATGGAGGTTGGGGCTGGATGGTGGTGCTACATTGCTTCCTGGTATGTCTGATACTCCCTCATCTCTCCATTGAGTTTATTTTATTAACAAGATGCTTTTAAAATGTCTTATTTGAGGTTAACTTCATAACATTGAAACATAAGTGATGATTTTTTTTCCTGCTACCGAAGCACTGATCTTCTTTCCATTATTTGCGTGTGTTTGTATGTGTGTTTTTCTTTGAACGGCTGCAGGTAAATGTCCTCGTGATGGGAACACTGAAGAGCTTTGGGATCTTCTTTGTGGCGTTCCAAGATGAGTTTGGAGGCTCAGCAGAGAGCATCAGCTGGATCGGTTCCATCATGTCAAGTCTGCGTCTCTCAGGAGGTTGGTGTCAAAACGTTTTTCAGCTCTGTATTGTTGCTTAAGAATCCCTATAGTGATTATCTCAGAGGTTTCTCGTGTAATTGTGTCCTCTCTCCTTCATGTTCCCTAAAGAGTTGAGAGAAGTTGGCAATGGTTGTACCATTATCAGTAGAAAATTAGGAACATTTTTGACATCCTGTGTCTTCATGCTTCCTCTTCTGTTACTTCTGTAGCACCCCTTGCCTCTGTGGCCTGTGCTAAGGTAGGAACCAGGGCGACCTCCATCGTTGGGGCAGTGCTGGTTAGCGGTGGCTTCATCTTGAGTATTTTTGCCAACAGCGTGGTGTTCCTCTACATCAGCATGGGAGTGATAGTTGGTGAGTAGAAATGTGTAGTGACCCAAAAGTAATTCAATGGGACTCAAAGCAAGGTCATCTTCTGCATGATGACCTCGATTTGAGGTTGTGAGGTTGAATTTGTCTCTTGTCTGACTTACAAGGTGTTAACTTTCGTTACTCCATTTAGGAATGGGTTTTGCACTTCTATACCAATCCTTCTCCGTGGTCACAGCGCTGTACTTCCGAAAGAGGTTAGCAACAGCTTATGCGATCGGACGTTCTGGGATGGGTTTGACCTTTGCACTTGCTCCATTCACTCAGCTGCTCCTGGACCAGTATGCTTGGCAAGGTAGATAGAATAAATGTGTTAAAGAACAGGCAGTTCTGGTGTATTTCATTGTTTTTTTGGTGAGTGGTGGTAGAAATGCAGCACATATAAGTTCTCTTCGTCCTTCACAGGGGCAATGCTGATTCTCGGCGGTCTCATGCTGAATCTGGTTGCAACTGGGCTGCTTCTGCGACCCATCAACGTGAAGCCACCCTCTGTGTCAAACCTAACTTCTTCTCCCTCCCAAAAGAGCCCAGCTGTCTCCCTCAAGAGCTCCTCCGAGAAGGAATACACTAAAAGCTGCTTGAATGGCTCCTCTCACTTATCCAATGGCATCTCCAAATCAGACTCATTTCCATCCCCTCCTCCTCCGCATAGGGACACTGAAGACCTGGAGAGGCAGTGTACTCAGGGACTCCAGGACCAGTTAGTGAACCCTGAACTAACCAGACTGGTCCTCAATGGAGTGAATGGCCATGAGCCCCACAATGACTTGGGTCAATGTAAACCCACAACCCCAGACAATTCCTTTGAGCTTAACAGCAGCATGAATGGCTCCACCATTGTTGCCTCACATGTCAGCACACCGAGTGAGGTGATCGTTGGAAAAACCAAAGTACTTGATTTCTCATTGCTGAAGGACCCGTTCTTTTGCATCTACACTTGGTCTTTGGTCTTCAGCCAGCTGGCCTATTTCATCCCCTATTTCCACCTGTCGGCCCGAGCCAGAACCCTGGGCATCGATGCCATGGACGCTTCTTTTATCATCTCTGTTGCAGGTGAGGCACACATTTGTCAGTAGTTTCTACTTTATCATTATGATCCACCTTAATAAACCAAATTATCTTGCGTTATCTAAATATTGTTGATTTTGACAGTGAAACCCAGATAATGGTTCCTAAATTAAGTGTCAAATTAAGTGCCAGTCAACTTTGGTAAAACCTACATTTTAAGCTTTAAAGAGTAGATTCACAATTTTTCAGATCTGTCTTAAAATAACAGTCAGAGATACCCAAACAAACATTGAGACTTGTTGTACTTGTGTACTTTAAATGTAAAGTAAAAAACACAAAAAATAAAATTAACACAGCAGCCAGTGACAGAGTTGGTAATATACAGCATGTCCTTTAAAAAAGAAGATATCAATAGCAGCCTCACAGCTGAGCCTCTCAATGGTAATTTCAAGTGTGGGAAACAGCACACTGCCTGCATAACAAAATGTTGCGTCTTTTAATCAGGCTATGAATGTGAGGAGTATTAAAATAAAGGCTTTTATAACATGCAAAACAAAAAATGTTGCTTATGTCACACAGAGGCCATGTTGTAATTGATGAAACAAGACATTTTAATGAGTGGATTCATTTTAACAGTGACTTTTGTATAGTGCTCTTTTATGTGTTTGTTCAAATACCTTTAATTTTGCAATTAATGTTTAAAATACGTCACATTTCTAGAGACATCTTGATTTTTAAAGAGATCTCCCTCTCTGGGTATCTCCATCAGAGAAACATTACTTCTCCTGAGTGTCCTCCTACATCCAACACCAGTACAGCCCCTCACCCGACTGCCAGCTCAGCTATTTGAAAATCACGGGTACCAAAGTCAATTGTGTCCACATACAAATTATACTGTACCGTGTTGGCTGCTGTATTAATTGCCGTCATACTTCTCATATTTAAATGCACTTAGTGGTTTAATGAACCTTATGAAAGACAAAATTGGTGGATTTTATCAATAAAGTTGCTTTCATCACAAAAAGGGTTGCACAAATCTTCTGGATAGGCAGTAGCCATGCATCAGTTCAAAACATGAAAATGCATGTCGTCAAAAAGTAAACGTGACAGCAGCAGGGAACTCGCAGTGACTGTGAATACAGTGGGTCCGGGTTTCTTTAAGACTGGGCTTAAGAAGTGATGCAAAAAGTCCTCAGTCAACTTCTAGGCATTAATTATTTGTGAGCTGCTCAGACTCTGCAGTATTATGTAATGAATGTGCTTACATAAAAGCTGAACTTTGGTCCACTGGCTAGAGCGGGTGGGTTCAGCAGTATGCCATTGATGAGGCCACTCCATATGAGCTGAAAACAGTATTAACATTTTGACCACCAACCACATGTGCATGTAATTCTTTAAGAGTGCATGGTCAGGCTTTGTGAATAATTGAAGTGCTACAGATGGGGTTGTGTGTTTATGAGTTACACGCTTCTGCTCTGTAATCCGTCCCTCAGTCATCAGTCCTCACCAGACAGAGACTGAGATGGTGTTGCCTTTGCTTAAAGGTGTATAAAGGTGTCTTCGGATAAGGATAATGACATCTAAATGATCTGAAACTGTTATCACAGGCTCAAGGATGTAATACAGGTAAGAGGTGTGAAAGACTTCAGTGCTGACGTTTTATATATTTTCTACATTACATCTCTGCAATGAGAATTGACGCAGAGAGTGGCCCCTGGTTAAGGGCCCTTAACTAGAAACAGTGTTCTAGAAACAATTCAGAAACACTTTCTACAATGTTTCTGTATAGGTGTAGCAAATACCAGTGGATATGATATCTCAATTTTCCCCAAAAAGTCTGCAGGTTTACTCAGATGAGCCCCGTGCCAGTAATCAGCGCCATGGGCAGCATGACTGACAGATTCTTTTGACTCAGACACGTTTGTTCTGTCACATTCTCTGGTCATGTGCGCTGTACTGTGAGAGAAACAGAGCGACAGAGCTTGGGAGACGGGGCGCCACACACACCACAAAGCCACCATCCCAGTGTCCCGCTGTCCCTCTTTCCCCCGACCCAGTGCTTGTCATAGAGGCCCATTGACTCGACTAAGGGAGGGAGGCTGCTATCGTCCGGCTCAGTCTATTCGACAACCCTCAGCCTCTAACACTGAATCTAACTTGAGTCGCTAAGCAACAGCTAACCGAGTAAAGTTGCTGGCGTGGTGACAAGAGGGGCTCCCAACTTTGTTTGAGCCGAGTTCTAAAGTGACTGATACTTTGCAGTGGAGCACTGAGGCGGCAATATGTACAAAAGAGGAGGCAAGACAAGCCAACTGCAACCTCAGAGAAGCTGGGAAAACCAACATGCCTTTTATAACCGTTTGCTTTAATCTAGTGACTTAAAGTCCTACTTTAAAGCAAAGAGAATCATTCTCTTCACACCTTGCAACTCTCCACTGTCTGCTCAGAGGCATGCACATATGTCTCCTCTAACTGTCAGTACTACAAAGAGAAAGGGACAGAACTGATAATACCGCTTATGCAAGTTGGCTTAAGGTGCTACTTGGAGAGGCCATATTTAAACTGCATTGTGCTGCGTTTGAACAGGAACAGCTGCAGGCCTGGACCAACCTGCTGTGACTAAAACACACAAACAAACCCACAACTTGTCTGTATGCAAGCAGGGGACACCCCAGGATATTGTCTTGGGTCTCTACAGGAGGACACATAAACACAGCACAGCTGCGTCATGTCATCTCTCTAACCTCTGCGGAGACAAGTACTCAAGATTCCGTTATGTAAGAAAAGCAGAGGTGTTCACTGGCACAGCATTTCATTGTTTATTCATTTGGATCTATGTTGATTGATGTAACCTTTATTCACATATATTGTAAATATATGTATGCTTTAAAAAAAATAATGGTACACATTGTATGCAAACTGATCCATAGTAACTTCAGCAGAAGTTTCATCTATTTTGGGTTCAAGCTGATCAGTAATGGCTCCAGTCTGTGCAGCTGTAGTGCAGAGCCAAATGATGGGTAACCCTGATCTGCATAGAACCAATTTGTTTCATTGATCAATGGCTCAGCGCTGCCTGCTTGTAGCTATTCCTGCGACGCTCAATACACCACTGCAGTTTCCGCACTGCCTATCGTGTTCCTGTTGACCTCAGCAGAGAAGAGCACATATCTGCACAGTCATCATACCCGACTGGGGCAAACAATCAATCGGATGGGATCGAGTGCATAATAAGTAGTTTGCTCAGGGGTTGCGAGTGTATCACAGATGTTAACAGATGGATATGTTGCCATCCACTGTTTCCTTGGAACATTCTCATTGTTTTTACATGAAATACACTTAGAGTAATCCAGACAAGTGTAGTCCTTCCTGCTTCACATTCTTTTTTTCCCCCATCCACACACACACACACTCAAACTCACCTATGTATACATACACACCCACACTCCTCCTGACTTTGTTTTTATTCAGCATAAAATGACTGCATTAGAGGGACAAGGCAGAATGCATTCATAAGTCCCAGCATGTGTAGATTTCTTCACAAATGACTTTAGCCGTACTACACGTTGCAGACTTTGACAGTTAACTCTTTCTGTGCACCTGAGCATTAGTGAAAAATGCAGGTCCTACCAGGAATATCTTGACACCAAAGAACAAATGCATTTACTGTTTTATACATATACATTTTACATAGTTCAGGAAACATGTCTGCATGTAAATATCTTAGTGACTGGAGGGGGGCAGGTGGCTAGCAGGTGAATTGAGATGAAGTGGAGTGATCACACAAAGCATCATTTACGGCGGTTTGTGTCGAATTTAAAGTCAAGTGAGTTTTATTTATATAGCACCTAGTCACAAATGAAGTTTTCTCAAGCTACTTTTCATATAGAGTAGTTCTAGACTGTACTCTTTAATTAACAGAGATCCCACATTCCCCCTATGATCAAGCACTTGGTGACAGTAGCAAGAAAAAACTCCCCTTTAATGGGAATAAAATCACAGGCAGAGCTGGTCTCTAGGTGGTGCGCCCATCTGCCTTGACCATTTGGGTTGAGAGAGAAAGATAGAGGGTGAGAGGAGAGAGAGAAACACAGACAAGCACAGCAACCACCACAATAATACCACAGTAATCCGTCGTTCTGCAGTTGAAGGTCTCCTGCGAGACAAGAAAGCACCAAACTACAGGGAAGATGCCGAGTTAGTAACATGCATTAATGGTTTATGAATGCGTACATATTGAGAGAGAAAGGAAGAGAGGAGGAGTTCAGTGCATAATAGGTAGAACTGGTTTACCCAGATTACAAGTCTAAGAATCTACAGGCACACTAGGAAGTCTGTCTGTGTCTTTAGGCACTGCAGTGCTTTGAGGCAAAAGGTAAGATCAGGACACTCACAATGATAGTTTTAACATGCTGATGTTTAGCAGGTATAATACTAGGCATCCCATGTATACCATCTTAGTTTAGCATGTTGGCATCCAACATTTGCTAATTGAATACATGGACAAATCTATAACCGATCCAATAGTTACATTTGACAAGAAATGTCAACCTCATGTTGGTGCTAGAAAAAAGCAGGGCATCATCAAAGTGAAAAGGATTCATCAACTGGGAATCATGAATGTCTGTACAATATTTCATGGCGATCCATAAACAAGTTGTTGAGATATTTCAGTCTGAACTGAGTAGTGGACCAACCAACAGACTGATATGACTAAAAACAAATTGTCTTGCTTACCACTAGTGGTATCCGCAAATAGCTGTTTTTAATCTATCCCTGGTTTGAGATATCAGATTGTTCCTGTCTTTATTTATGAGCATAGTTTGAGATCATGATTTCTTAATTCCATGTTCAGATGTTGTAAAGATGGTCAGATTTATCATCATTTCTACCACTACTCCAAAATAAATTGGGTGAGTGGAATTGTGTTTGTCGTACGCAAAATTTTGAAAAATTACATTAAAAAAAGAGTAATGTATTTTTTAAATGTTCCAGCCATCATCGGTTAGTTAGAGGGACGAACTGACTCTTTGATGCATCCACCCTACTAATGCCATTCTCACCACAAGGTGGTCCCTTTAAATATGACTCCCCCCTACACTGATCTTGCTTCACTGTTGCTCACACTACTGCTGGCAAAGCTTGCCTCCACCACCCCAGCCTCCATCTTTCTGGTTCAGGGTCCTATAATGGATCTAGGGTCAATCTACAATTCATGTATTGCTTTCGGCCCACTCTACAGTCAGGGTTTGCATTGCGCTCCCTGTTTTTAGATCATCATGCTGCTGGCTAATCCAGGGAGCATCTTAGAGTGGAGCATTCAACGCCAAGTAAAACTGGATTACCATTTGTTGCAATAAATGGTTTAATCTATGACGAGAGTGTTCCTGACTGAACTTTAATCTGTGAACATTATAGACTGATTATTTTATCAGTTTTATTCAGTTATTTAATTACTCTGGTAACTAGATATATGTGGTTGGACTGGATCTGTTTTCCAAATGTGAAGCCTCAGGATTCATCTTTATTTAAGTGTGAAGGGAGCGTGCTCTTGTCTTTGAGATTCCATCAAAACCTCCATTACCGAAGAGCAGCTTCCTCTTACTACCTGAATATTTTATTGAATACATTCCCCAGCCTGCTTCTCTCCTCCTATTCCTTCCTTTAAGAAACTGTGTGGAACATCTTACTGTATTTAACCAGGATAATCCACTCAGTATCAGCACTGCTTTTTAGGGAGTCCTGTGTACACACAATATATTTAAAACAATATTTTTTTTACATAACTTATTTTTAACCCTTATCGCTTTTGCTCTCTCCTCCAAGACCTCCATCTATCTTACAGTTTTACTTTGGGTCAAATTGAGCTTCTCTCTCTCACTTCACTGTGTTCGACTTTCATTCACCCATCCATCCATCTCACCTGTTTGCCTTTGTTGCAGGTATCACAGAGACAATTGCCCAGCTGGCGTCAGGCTGGGTGACAGACAGGAACCTTTTCCACAAGTACCACTACCACAAAGCCTACCTGATCCTCTGTGGCCTGGTCAACCTGCTCTCCCCGCTGGCAACCTCCTATATCCTGCTGATGGTTTACGCTGTCTTCTTTGCCGTCTTCTGTGGCGGCTACATGGCCCTGCTGCTACCCGTTCTAGTAAGGAGACCACCCAACACGACTGACTTCACATATCTTTTAAAACAAACTCATCTTCATCACTTGTTCCCCACAGTCTTAGTAATGCTTTATATTGCAGGCCCCATAGTAAACAATTAGATTAGAACTAACATACTGTAAATTCTTTGGATGATTCCTGGAATGGACAAATTGAATGATTTGGTACTTATTACAGGGAAAATGGAGACAGTGTTGTATTGGCACACATCCATATAATTCATTCCAATTAATTGTTAGTGTAAACTTAAGACCTTATTTGGGCAGCACTTTTAGCTAAATATTAACATCAGTATGTAAAACTCACAATGGCAATGTTAACATATTGTTTTCAGCAGTTATAATGTTAACTATGTTCACCATCAATGTCTGCACTAAATTTCATGCCAATGAAAAGCGAATTGAGAGGTTGTTCAGTCATCACAACTGACTCAATTCAAATAACTATCAATCTATTTTCCCTATAATTGTTTCTAAATTGCAAAAATCTTTCCAGGGGACTTAAATCATCAGAAATTTACTGTCCTGAAAATGCAAATTTTCACTTATAAATTTAAAGTTGTTAGAAATGTCTCAATCAGTCATTAGGCAGTTTAACATTCTTTATCACATACTTTATCACACAACAGGACAGAGAGTAAAAGTAATTCTCAACCATTTTCAAATGGAAAGTGGCGTTTAGAAAATCAATAAAGATAGTGAAGGCAGTTAAATGTTTCAGAATTTAGATAGAAATGTGCCACAGTGTGTTTTCTTGATTTGATTTGACTTTTTACACAATCCCACCAATGTTAGTCTTCACTTTATTATCAATTAGTAGCTAATTTACCATGTAATCCCCTTATTATCAAACTTTCGAATCTGGTGAATCCACAGTAATTATTTGTGTGGAGGACTTTTGTACCATGTAAAGGTTAAGTGGTTTATTGTGTCACGCACTGAAAGGGAAAATGTATTCTGGAATAAGACCATGTTTCCCAACTGCCGTTATGGATTGAACAACATATTATGTCAGCGAGTATCCAGTACCTCAGGTCATGACACCTGAATACAAAAACATCAGGTCATATGTGGTTTGATTTCACTTTGAGGTGGGGTCGTTTTAAAGGCCAGGACAGGCCTCTGGGTTTAAATGGTAACGTTTGACCTTTTTCTTTTTTTACGTGAATGGAAGAATCTTTTTTCTTTGATCTGATATGATATGTGTCAACAACAGAAAACACTTGACACACACGCACATGATAAAATGTGCACACTCTGTCACACAGACACATGCAGTCACAGGTGTGCTTGGTCTTAATGCCTAAACTGACATTTTTGATTTACTGGTCTGAAGCAGAGCCATTTGAAAAGTATGACAGGAACTTGTTTTCATCTCCTAAAACATGAACACACCTAGTTTGAATTGACAAGTGATGGTTGTTGTAATGAGACCTGCCCATTAAACGTATCATGTTACTCAGATGTAAACAAAAGTCTGCAAAATCCAACACACAGGACTGAAACTTGCCATTGCTTGCAAATTGATTGACAGGTCTTTCAGTTCAGGGGCCAACACTTGACAGTAGCGAAATCTGACTTACTGCTGTTTAAAGGTTTATTTGAATACTGATGATAATGTCAATAATGTTTGAAAAGAAGCAAAATATAACTTTATTTTCAGGTATGACACAATGCTGATTATGAATCAATGAGAAAAAATTGGGCTATTACATGTGGACAATTGAGCCACATTGAATTGAATGTTTTCTTTGTTGCATGTTTTAGACTGTTTACAAGAAACCAAGTCAACACTTGAATTTCCCTAGTTTTTGATGTGTTTTCCATAGCATATATGGTTTGTAATGAGCTTAAACATGTATATTACTAGTATATTTACATTTTATAACACAAACAGAAAAACAGTAAAAAAAAAAAACAACAACAAAAAAAACAGCTAAAAGTTGTGCAATGTGAGGAGGAGCTCCTGGTTGAATGTGCTGTTCTGCTCTGCAGGTAGATCTTGTGGGGTCGGAGAAACTCAACAACTCCATGGGCTTCTCCATGTTTTTTGTTGGACTGGGTTGCCTCACAGGGCCTCCTTTGGCAGGTGAGTGGATCACGTCATGGAAAACCTTAAGGATTCTCACATCTGCCAAACTTTTCCACATGCACACACAATAACAAATGCATACATATGCAGTGCATGTGCATGTGATTGTTGCTGATGTTACCTTTCTAAGATGATTTGTGTCACAGAGGGTGAAGTGAAGTATGTGCACATGTTTGTGTGTGTTCTTTTGTGTGTGTGTGTGTGTGTGTGTGTGTGTGTGTGTGTGTGTGTGTGTGTGTGTGTGTGTGTGTGTGTGTGTGTGTGTGTGTGTGTGTGTGTGTGTGTGTGTGTGTGTGTGTGTGTGTGTGTGTGTGTGTGCTTATCCATATACATTTCAAACGGGGTATAATTGAGTTGAGTGATCAGTGAGTGGGTTGACAAGCCTTTATTATAAACATACATTTTTTTGCAGGTGCTGCAGCACATATTTTCATGAAACCCTGAATTCCTTGCAGTTCCTCCAAGTGTGTGTCTGCCTGTGGGCATGCAGTCACTATACAGTATAGAAACTGAAGCACAGAGAAAAACAACCTATAGTTAGCCCTCAATGCAGACTGGGATGTCAGGACTGTTTTGACGAAAATGTGTACAGGGGTTACTGGGTCAAATTTCATTCTGCCTACAAGCAAGTCGAGTCAAACTCTTACAATAACAGAGTTGTGTTCATGGCTGGGTTGGAGTCACATTGTTTAAGTGATGGCAGATTGTCTTTGTTAGTTTTAGAGACCTGTTTTTAATCTGTGATCCGTTTTTTGTTGCAGTGTTTTCAAAGTCCCAGGTTGTTGCAGATTCCTTCTAATAAACTATGCCTTTTTCTAGGGCAGCTAAAAAAATAAATAATATTCTCAACACATTAAAATCTCTGATATATAGGACGCTGAAACATGCAGAATTTGTCTTAGCCTGACAGATATTCAGCCACTCATCTTTTTTCTGTGAATATGTGAGGTACTTCCAAGAAAAAAAACAACTCTTCTTTCCCTTTATTGGTAACATTTGGCCCCAGTTAAAGTGGGGGGTTCCCTTGAACCTACTGACATGGTCCCTGCCCTGTGTGTTCGGCAATCCCCTCAGAGGAGCTTATGGATTTCAGGGTTGAAACGTGACCATTGACCCCCTTTAGGGTGGTACGGAAATAGCATGCAGCTTTGTTTACCATCCCTGCGGTTCAAATGGAAACTGACGTAAGGCAAACTAACGCCTAACACCGGTTTCTTACTTAAAACTCCCTCAGGCCACAGGTTGTAACAACATTCCTGTTGACCAATCCCTCCCCTCTGGATAGCTGTCTGTTAAGTGCATCAGCAGCAGATTTAGTGTAGTCCTGCTTTTCATAAGGTCCACTTGTCTCACAGCTGTTCGTTTCTTGAAGTGAAATGTCAACATGGCCTTTTTAAGGAAAACAAATAGGGACATAAAACACAGGAAGTTATGATAGTTAACACTGGGGTCGTGCATGCTAAAAAATTGAGTCCTCACCCTGCTATAAAGTGACATATGAAGAATATAAAAGTATCAAATGGGAAACAAGTGATTTATTTTAAAATCCATTGTGGAGAAAAAACACTACCTTAAATTCATTGTACAGTAATTGAAAAACATAACTGCTTATATGCCACACAGTGGCATCTCCCTTGCACCAAACTGCTCTCCTGATAGAAATCATGATCACTGTTATTAGTCTTTGAAGCCATTTCTAAACAGACTAACATGACCACAATCTTCATGGCAAAGGAACATGTCACCCAGCGCAGTGGCATGCCTCACTGACATGTTTTTAATTGTTTTTGGACACAACAATAGAGCTCTAAGGACCAGAAAAATATGATATATGAGACTTTGAATACATGAACATTACTTGTTAGTGGGATGAGTTCATTGTTTTTGGTTTTGGCTCTGCACATGAGATTTGTTGAGAAAAATCACCACTAAAAAGGCACAACTCTAAATATGCAAAAACAGGAAATGTTAGTAAGTTGTTAATCAATGGATTTTGGTTTAACGGTTTTGTTCCTGTTTTTATAAAGGCAGTGGTCAGTATCCATCAGAGGAAATTTCCTGACGAGCTAGCTAAAAACACAGTAGGTGTCTTGCTGGAGGACAATACATGCCAACTCAAAGGACTTTTCAAACATGGCAATCCAGGCATTATTCTTATTCATGAAGTATTAATTGTCTATCATTAACCATCATTACCAGCCATTAATCACAACACACAAATGCTTTATAAAGGCTGTCTTATTAGAAGGTGGGACCTAATTTTACCGTTTCCTGTGTTGCTGTTGTCTTATAGGGTTCCTGTATGACTACACTCAGACTTATGACTGTTCTTTCTACCTGGCTGGCCTCTGCTATCTGCTCTCCTCTGTCTCCCTGTTCATGGAGCCGCTGGCTCAGCGCTGGAAGGCCAAGAGGAAACAGACCCAGACCAAGAGAGCAGAAAACAGCTGCAAGACCAACGGCTGCTTCACCCCCGACCGGCTGCAGAACGGCGCTGTGTAGAGCAATGAAACCCAGGGAAGGCCTTCGATCTTGAACCAGCATGCTCAAACTTGCCGTGGGCCTGCATACCTTGAGCTTGAATGTGACTCCAACTTAAAGTCGGGACCTAAGTGACCCTTCATTTCTTCAGGAGTGCAAAACAGGCCGAGGAAAAGACGTCGATGACCACAGTAACATGATGTCCAAGAACATACAGTAGTCAGGACATTGGTGAATCGATTATTATGTTGAACATTTGAAAGCCAAAATTTTAGTGTTCTGCAAAATATTTTATCCCCTGTTCTTGTTTGATCAGAGGTACATGCATCAAAACCGAAGATGACCTTCTATGTACAACAGCCAGCACACTTTAATATCAGCAGCTTTGCAACCATGACTTATTAGAACATAATCTAATCCTGTTTTCCAATGAAACAACCCGTTTCAGTAATGTTTCATTGCACATAATATTGCTGGAAACAAGCTATGCAACTGAGCTTGAAATCCTGTTTTCAGCTAGTTTTTTTCTGTGATGATATTATTAGCACATATCCTCAAAGAAATACATTTCACCTGATCTCTTTGGAAGCCTTTACCTATATCAGTAAACCTGTACTCACACATATGCACTTTGGGCCAAGTTGTGATTATGCTGCATGACATTTCCTCTGACCTGTGACTGCCAGATGGAAAACATACTGAGCAACCCCTTAATCGTAGACCGCTTCTATGACACAATGTGTAATCTGCTCTATGAAGCCAAAAAATGACAAACAAACAAAACAAAAAAAAAAAAAAAAAAAATTGCTTCAGTAGTTAAACAGAGAAAAAAAATGTATCTCCTATCCTGACAGCATTATTATAGGCACAGGGGTAGAATGTATGGCATGTGTTAGTAGCATTTAGGTGTGCTCAATTTCAGCGATGCACACTGATATTCTTGTATTTATGTCTTAATTAATATTCTGGATGTTTTTACGTCCCTCAACTACTTCAACGTACTTTCACATAGACACATCAATCAAACCTCAGTATATGTAGCTCACGGGGACATCTTTTTAAAAAAAAAACCTTTTTAAAAGCATTCAACTTGTTGTTCCACAGAAATGAATGTTTATCTGTGAGTGGAACATTTTCAGCTCCTCTTCTCCTTTATACTCATTCATACTTTCATCTATACTACATTTAAACTTCAGACCTGTCCCCATCCACTTTACTTTATTGCATTAGTTCCTCATTTTCATACATTTATATTTTTCTGCAACTGCGGTTCAAGTTTTATGCTTTTTTGTTTTTTCAAAGCTTTTCAAAATTTACGGTGGGAGTGTATTGTGCTGGTGACAACACTGATGTTGTTGGCTGAAACATTCAAGGGCAGTGGGAAATTTCATGTTCTTCAACTGAAATTTATGCTGTTTTTTCAGCACCTGCACAAAGACTGACCCTTTGTCTCTTTTCACTGGTAACCTTTTTAAATCTTATACATGTCAACTGACAGGGACAACTGACAGTGTATCTACTTTCAGTGGCAATGCTCACATACCAACTGATAAACGCTTGAACTGAACATTTCCACTTAAGTTGAAATTTCAACAGACATTCCAGCTGCTTTCAGCTCTTCAACTGACGATTTAACTGCTTTCAGTGTCTACAAGTCAATAACGCTTTGAGCTGTTGACTCACCTCACCTGAACTGACCTGCTTTCAGTCATTACACCGGATTACTCACTACTCAAACTAAACTGAAAGTTCAAACTTTCTCAGTGTTTGATCTTCACCTGACACTTAAACTCCTAGCTTAAAGTGTAGTTTTATAATTTGTCAAGTCTGTTTTAAAACAACAGTCAGGTGTCCATATGAACACTGGGATTGCTGTTATCATTGCTCCTGTTCATACTAGCTATTAAAATATCCCCTTCAAATGTGCATTCCTTTTAAGTGATGGGGCTAAAATCCACAGTGTATCCACAGAGTGATTTTTCCTTGGGCAGTGTTTCCCTGTTGAGCTGTGGTGGAAGTATAGTAACAAAAAGAGGGACTTTGGCACTAAAAAGACTGTGACATTCAAAGATATCTACTTATTTGAATCATTTGAACAACTATAGCTTCATATTAGCTTCAGATAAACTTTTAAATACATGTTTTGCATAGAAAGACTGTGGATTTTGTCTGCCATCACTTACATTGTAAGTGCATTACGAAGAGATTGTCTAACAGGAATGTTTGTAGGAAGAACCTGTTTCAGTGTTCATTAGAGCCTCTGACTTGGTTTAAAACAGACTTGAAAAAATGTGAACGACCTTTAAACTCCAACTTCCACATAATATTTGATAGGCAAATTCACAATTTACCCGTTTACAGTGTTGGCACCTGCAATGTAAGTGTAAGTGTGCACAGTTCAATTTTCCTCAGAAACTGTCTAATTTCTCTTTCCTTTTTTATTGATATTAAATTTAAACTTCAGTTATGACCTTTTTAAATACCTACAACACACCAGAAACTGCCATTCTCCTTTTGTGGTTCAGTAACATTTGAATAGTTTAACATGCAAATGTTAACTCCAAATTTATTTGACATTTATTTTAACTGCAGTAAAGATACCAGCTCCTGAAAGGAAAAGGCCTGATGGGTCGAGGTTTAAGTATGTTTCCTAAATGTTTTGATCACAGTAGCAGCTGAAGAGCTCTGCTGAACTGTGAATATCTGTGTGTGATTAAGTGCATATTGTCAACCTTATGTCTGTAACTCGCTGACCAACTGTGTTACAAAGATGTTTTGCTGATGTTGCTCCTTTAAATGAACATCCAATGGCGCCCCAACTGGACTGGTACAAAAAAGTTGCCCAGCCTTCACAGTGCCTGCAGGCAGCCGATTAATGGCAATGCAACTTAGATTTACATTGTGTTTATATATGGGAGTCTTTTTGCTTGTTGAATCTTATTTTTTATGCAGTAGAAGTTGTGTTTTCGGTGTATTTCTTGTTTTTCACCGCTGTTTGCCTTACAAGGTACTGTGTTGTATCTTTTACTAACTTCCTGTGATGTCAGCCAAAGACACATTAGAAACCTACCTACAACTTGAAGCTTATTACTAGTTTGGACAGTGTATATAACTTAAACCACTATGACCATCCTTTACACAGTCTTCTCCAAGGACAGCTCAACATTCAGTGATGTACATGTTTTGTTGCGCTGCCCTCTTGTGGCAGAGGAAGGCTTCTACTCAAAGAATGCTGTCTCAATTAGTACCAAATTATTCCCCCTCAACTCACTTTCACAATACTGAGCAAGGCTCTTTGTATTGTTTCAATAATGACAGTCATGCACAAAAGCTCTTTTGGTCTCACGAGTTGCATTCACCACCAGTATGCTTCTGCGACTGAGAGCCACTGAATATTTTTTACCATGAATCTTTTATGAGAAGTATTTGATGCTTTAAAAGTAGATTTTGGTTTTGGTTTGGTAGATTTTAATTTACTTGTTAGGAATTTGGGTCTTTGAATGAATGTTTAAGCAATGTATTGAAAGAACTTTTTTGTCCCTCTTGGTTAAGTTTCAAACTCAACTGAAAAGTTCAGTTTGATCCTATATTTTTGTTGAAGCAAATGCATTTATGGGTGAAGCACTGTTTTGTCACTACTCTGGCTCATGGATTTGTTAACTGATCGAGTTTAGTAAAATATACTTAACCAATCATAGATATCTTGTTCCAAGACCTTAGAGTTCATTTTTAAGCCTTGTAACAGTGCGCTGTCAGCTGTAATAAACTGACGTGTGACTCAGTCTGTTTTTGTGTGATTCAGAAATACACGCACCCACTTCAATCTTAAAAAACAAACACTCACAAGCTGCAACATTTTTAACATATTTTATTTACACATCATTTGAACATACTGATGTGAATATTAATATAATTTTCATCTTGGAGGTTTAGACCTGACAAATACTGCTTACATCTAATGTAATTATAGATTGTCAATGGACTGTTGATCAAAGCAAACAGGTTACTCACAGCAGACGACACCCGATGGCGTATTTATTGGCCTGAAAACATCTGACGCGCCAGCTGCTGTCCAGTGGAAGTCTGTAAAGGAAACATAAACATGTTTTAGTCTTGACAGCGTTGAATGTTTAATGTGCAAGCAGAAAAGGGCCTGTAAGTGCAAATTAAATCAGCATAAATTCAAGTGTGAAATTAATATTTTTATATCTTACTGTATAGCTTACTTTTTATAACTTACATACTACAATATGTGTGATGAACTGAGTTTGTACAATGCCATATTGTCCACCTGAAGTAGATAACCATTTGTCATATTAACTAATATTATATATTATATAATATTAACAAAATTATAATACAGCAACCTTTATGAATGATTATAGGCAACAGTCCTAATTTGAAAACTGGTGATTGGAGTAGTGAGAATCTAAAAGATTCTTCATGAATTATTTTAGTTTCTGTATAATTAGGTAAATTGATGTCACAATAAGTCAATTTAACTTTTCAAATTTGTTAAATTTTATTGTATTCATTGTTATAAGAAGGTTAAAAAATGAGCCTGTTTCCTTGACACTGTTTATCAAGACAAATCCTAACCTACACACAGAATGCAGCCTGTAAATCAGTGACTACAATAATAATTTTTCGGTGTCTTAAAATGTGAATCTCTGATTTAACTCAGCATCACATGGCTGCTCCCGTAGTTTTTGATGAGTCGGGCCTCTACATTGAAATCAATTGTTTGACTAATATGGTTATATGCAGCTGCTTGTACAGCTTGACGATGCTGGAAGCAGAGTATAAAGCACGCTGATGTCAGTGAGGTGCTAGCTGCCAGTTTAAACAGTGACGTGGCCACCGATTTGCTGTTTTCACGCGCTACATTTTGGTTGCCAATTAGTGGCATGTGATGGATATACAGAATCTACAACAAGGCCTTCTTTAAACCACACAATCACATTTAATTAACTGGAGGTTATCATGTGTAGTCTGTCATCAACATCACCTAATGTGAAACACAATTTGGAACCAGGAGGCTGTTATGTTATTATATTGTCTTTAAATTACATTTTCCCTGGACGACGTCACTTTGCATGATGATAGTAATGCTTGAGGCATTAATGAGAAATAATCTAAGAAGGGTCTCTTGTAGTAGGATTGATTATCTATGACTAAAAATGGCTTACTGACAGTGTTCAATATAAATGAATTTCAGGCTTGTAAAGGAACAGTCACTTGAAGCGGTCAGCCGTGAAACCACTGGGCCTTTTCTTACAGACCAAATCATATTAGATGTGCCTGTAGTTTATGGCTATCCTTGCCATCGGTGACATCATTTTACTTAAATGGAATTTATATCTTGTGTGAGGCTGCAAAAACCACCAAATGTGAAGTGTGTTGCTAAAGTTATCTTATTCAGACGGGTTTAACCAGCTGCAGTGGCCTAACTGTAAAAACTCACCTAATTTTAATCTTTAGTCTTTTCTAAGCACTTCAGCCTTTTACATAACTGCAGTTTCACAACATATGTGAATGTGTGCCTAATTTTAACAAAAGGCTCTGCATAAGCATATTATCAAAAAATACATCTATAAATTTAGATATGAGAATGTTCACTATTGGAGTCAGACTATCATACATTTTGTTGCTGGAGATCAAAGGCGCACTTTTGTGGGCAGTAAATTATTATCTTACATTGGGATTTGTGTAAATTGCCATCAGTGGAATTAAACTCAGTAATGACTTTGGCTGAAAACCGGAGTGTGCCATTTTGCATTTGTTATTATAAAAACACATGGTGTTGACACTTTATACTTACCACTGCTGCCTAAGCCATCGATACAGACCTGGCAGGCAGCACTTGTTCTCCTTACTCATCGCTGTGGCGTTTCTAAACAGCAGGTGTACAGTGATACCAGTTCTGCTCCGGGTGTCTGGTGTGCATGAGTGTGATGTGTCTGGCAGGTGACTGTGCTCCGTGGTCCTCAAGATGGCAATGTTTCTCTAGTGAAGTAAGGGGTCCTTCTCAGCACAGAACACAGCATTTGTTTTCATGCTAATATGACTAAGATGGATGGTAATAGGAAATGGAAAAATATCTTTCCTGCGTTAAGTGGCCTTAAATTTATAAAATGCTGCTGGCAAAATAAACAGGTCTCCTAGAAGAATTTGGGGGAGGGGAGGGGTCCGCAGTGTGGATTCCTTCCAGCGTTGTCAAAAAGGGCAAACAATCTGGCCTGTTCATAATTCATTTCCATGCTGCAGCGGACCTCAGATGATGGTGGAACACAGCTTCAGCACAGCAAACACACGTCTTCACTCGTCTCCTCGGTGAGGGTTCAATTAGATGAGGACACACCGACGCAAAACACAAAGGCGGGGGCAAACAATATTCCTAGCTGAGGTTTGGGCCAATCCTCTTCCCTGAGCCAAACATTAAGTCAAATCAAATCATAACTGGGCAAAGTGTGATAAAGACAAATCAGCCCAGTGGTTCAGCTTGGCCTCTGCAGTGAGACAGCTTGAACTGTGGATGCTATGGAAATTTCAGAGAGGTGTCACCCACAATCTCCCGAGCGGAGTGTGTGACGGCCGGTGATGAGATTCCCTCAGCTCCTATTCAGAACCAGGAACAATGCACATGAAAGCTTTAGAGTAATGACCAGGAGAATACAACAGGATACTGGCACGTGCTGTTGTTTGCTCCGGCCCTCGCCTCCCGAACTGCACCGCTGTCTGCATCTGCCACTGCGTTTCACACTGCAAACTGGCTGCAAACAGGAGGCAGCAGAGGCTCCTCGATGCTGCTCAGGTGATCACATGCCAACAGGAACAGTTGAGGGTATAACAGGGGATCATGGGGGAGTAATTAATGATGGGCAACTTAGGAGGTCAGAACAGGCCTGTATGCAAACAGTGATCCTCACACGAAACAGAGGGGAGGGGGTCTCTCTTCACTGGTGCTAACAAACTGCAAATTGTCTCCCTTTTCGTGTGCAGAAACAAAATTTCAAGTGAAGTGACAACTCCTTCGAAACACAATAAGGCATGGCAGCTTGTTTCTTCAATTCACTTCCATCGAAGAAACATGTTTCCCTTCAAATGAACAATTTATTGATAATCGGTCACATTAAGTGCCCAAATGCACTTGCAGGTATGTGAACAGCTTCGCACGGGCTCTATGGATTTTCCTTTCCCATGACATCAAAGTGTACATTGCTCAATTTTCCATTTAAAAACAGAAGTCATCACAGGTGCAGATGGGCTACACAACTTAAAAGCTGCCTCATCAGAGAGGACTCACAAACACTATGTTGCCTTCTCTGCAGAGCGTTTTGAGCTCTGCTCTCTTCTCCTCAGGAGTCCAACGTTGCAGTGGGTGTGATGTTCACATGTATAACAATTCTCCCACATATTAATGCTTTCAATACATATTAAACCAAACTTAGCAAATAATAATTCGGGATGGGTTACTACTGCATGACAAACATACAATGGCATCAACAAAATTCAGTAAGTAGGCTTTGGGAACACATTGGCAGGCATGAGTAAAACAGTCAAATTTAGACCTCTAAAATTTAAATTCAAACAATAACTGTTAAAGTACTAAAAATTACACAGACCTACTTACTGAACAAATAGCAGGTTTTTTGTTTTACTGAATTATCATCATTATTATATTATTATTATTCTTTCAAGACCTACTGGTTTCAGAACAACAAAAAATGAAACAGACTGTCAAATATCAACGCAAACTTCTCTAAGCTTTTTATCCATTTCTACTGTAGTTTTTCATAGATCACATTACACAACCATTTCTAAAGGCAGGGATGCACAAAAAAAGATGTGAATTAAAAAATATGAAAAACATGTTAGTATCTGGTTTACTATGCTATGCGTAATGTGTTATGGGCTGTTCCCTGGGCAAAGATCTCACATCTGTTAGTATTCAGCATTCCACATAAAGTTGACAGGACAAATTTAGATTTACCAGTGGACATACACTGAGTTCATTGTCTTGTTTTGCAATTTGGTGCTCCAGTACTGAGGAACACTGATAAAATAAAATAAAAACACTCAAATCAAAACCATGATCGTGAACACCATTTTTAAACAGAATTCACAACATAACTGAAATGTACGAGCCGTTATCCAGAGACTTTTCAAATGTAGACCTTCAAAACGTTTTTTTTTTTTTACTTTGAGATTGCACACACAGTGAGGTCCAGGCCAGTATGAGTCTCAATGCAAGTCTATCAAGATTAAAACATGCCACACAACACTATCTCACCATTATCAGGGTGTTTGTTAAATAGAGTGTGCTGTGCAACATGTTTTGACCTTAAAAATGTTACCAGCAGGGCTCTTTCTCCTAAGAGATTAGATTTTTAACTGCAGTACCAATTCATTCACTACACCTTTCCAGAAAACTTAAAATTCAAAAGATGACATGCTCACCTTTGTATCCATCCATTAAAAAGTGATTATAGCAGAAATATTATTGCAATGTAATTCAAAGCTTTGGAAAGAGTGTCTTCTAACTCCCCTCTTGTATATACCGGTACATGTGGTAGACACAATAACAACACCTCAGCAATGCAACACAATATAATAGCCTAAAAAACAAACATGACCTTTGGAAAGGCTTGTAATGTTCAGCTTTTGTTAACACTGTCAGAGAGATGTGGGCTCAGCACTATCATCATTTATAAGGTCATTATTTGCTGTTTAATTGCAGTGGAGATGTTATTGTGTCCACTCCTTAGATTTCTAAAATGTCTAGTTATTTTCTCCGTAATAGAGGTGGACAGTTAATATTATAAACCTGAAAATTAACCCCAAAAAAAAGCTGTCTCTTATATGACTTCTCTTCTGACATGACACAGAAATGTATTCCTAAAATGCTCCTCATATTTAACTGTTTTACAGTATTCTGAAGGAATTACTGTCGCTTTATGACTTTGTGAGCTGTTAATATACCCTTTAAAAAAAAGATTTCAAAAACACACACCCTTTTTAGTTTTGTAGGAGGGCACCATTTGTCATTTTAGTGGATTACATGGCGACATACAAACACTCAAGAACCATACTAGTGTACCCCATAATGCAGAACACACAGCATGCAATAGTTACTGACATACAGCAGATTTTTTTTTTTTACACCACTTGAACTTAGTGTGTTCTGATTTTTAAGATGCTCCACGAACCACAATCATGACCAAATAGTCCTCTTCACTTTTAGCCAGAGCTTTAGCAGAGGAATCTAGGAACTGCTGGGAGAAATCACAAGGAGGGAAAGCATGAAGAACCCCTGTGTTGTCTTTATCTCTGCTCCCTCCCACAGGCAGGCTGATGACTCCAGCTGCTTGTTTTTGGTTGAGGTAGGACACCAAGTTGCGAAGCGGCCGCTGAGTTGAGGCTGCAGGGTCAGACGAAGATGTATCCTCTGTGGTCCCAGGAACTGCCAGCAGGATGGCGTAGCCGCCGGGGCCCGCCACTTTGATGCGCCGAGAGACCTCGTCAAGCTTGGGCTGGTCCAGGCGGAGGCGCTGGGTGATCTTTAGCTCGCTCACCTGTCTCCCCGTTGTGCCGTCAACAAGCAGGTCGCTGGCTACGTTGTGGTCGCCCTCCAGCAGGTGCATGTTGGCAGGGAAGTTGCTGTTCTTCAGCAGCAGCATACCTTGCCAGGCCAAACTGAGTTTGGTGCCGTCCAACTTGGACTGCTGGGCTCCCTTGGAACTGCTCTCAGAGCGCTCTCTCTTGGCCGGCCCTTTACTACCATCACCTGCTTTGCGCTTACGCTCTCCCACTGCTGAAATGCTGCTGCTCGAGGGTCCCTTGTCAGAGAGACTCTGGCTTTTGAGTCTCCGTTCAGTCCCACCTCGTTCAAGGCTGCTGTGACGCTCTCGTGCTGGGGAGGGTCTGTCGCCCCGCAGAGGGCGTTCTGAGTCACTGAAGCGCCCTCCATCTCTGCTGCTACCTCCAGGACTTCCATCTGGAGAGGCACGCCTACGTCTTACTGTCCTCTCTGTGCTATCGGGGGAGTGCTCTAGATGGCGTCCGTCCTCCAATACACGCCGCTTGCGAGCAGGCTCTCGTCCCTGCAGCTCTCGTTCCAAAGACCAGGGCTCCCGTGCCCGCCGCTCACGTTCTAAGTGCTCCAGAGGTTCATAGGGTGAGGCACGCACCCGCTCACGAATAGCAGGATTGGGCCATTCAGTTCCAGGAAAGAGCTCTCTTTCCCTGAAGTGAAGCGGCGGTGGAGTCCGTTCCCTGACCCTCAGAGGTTCAGGTGTGGCACGGTGGACAAATGACTCAGCCACCATGTCAAACGGCGGTATGGGGAGAGGCTGCAAGAACTGCTGCTGGTAACGATGCTCAGCATCAGCAAAGTCCACTCTAAGTCTTCGTTCTGGACCTCCCAGTGGGAAGCCTCGCATGTGTGTGCATGCTGCTTGTGCAGCATCCAAACTTTCATATTGTATATACGCCCATGTGTCCCCCTTTCTGTAGTCAATGGTCCTTATAGTGCCAAAGCGATCAAACTCTCTTGCCAGTGCAGCTAAGGGGACCCAGGGTCCAAGTCCACCCACCCACAGGCGTGTGGTGGGAGTTGCTTTCCCATAGCCTATCTTTATGGGGTTGCGGCCCACTATTTTCCCAGACATGCTAAGCTTAGCACGGTGAGCCATGTCAAGATTCTCAAATTTCAGAAATCCATATGTGCTGGTTTGGCCCCGTGTGGGTCTCTTAATGTCCACTTCTGTTATGACTCCAAACCTGTCAAATGCTCTCCTCAGGTCTGCCTCTGTAACAGTTATGTCCAGGTTGCCTAAAAACAACGTCCTGTTGGCTCTTTGGTCATCTTCCGGAGATATAAAATCCTCCTCTCGAAAAGCAGGTCTCTCTGCAATGAAAGCTGGTCGAGCCCTGGCTTCAAACAGGGCAAACTCCCTGTCCCGATCCAGTTCTCTGGGCAGAGGGGGCGGCGGGGGAGGGGGGAGCCGTCCCAAGGCCAGCTGCTGTAGCCGGTAGTCTCTGTATCCAAGCCCGGTAGGCGAGAGGGGTCTCTGCAAATGTCTATGGCTTTGAGCTGCACCATACACGTCTCTCTCGACAGGGGAGCGGCTTCTCCTCCTGTTAATGTACACGGTCTCGATTTTGAGCGGCCGGTCGTAGAGCACCAGCCTGCCTCTGGCGTGCTTCGCAGCTCTGGCGTCCTCCGGCTTCCGGAAATTCACGAACGCAATCCGCTCGTCGTTGCTGCGGCTGATCTTGACACTCACATCTCCAAACTTCTTAAATTCATGAAACAGTCCATCCTCTATGTCTTCATCGCTCAGCTGGGTGCCGAGGTCGCTTATTTTGAGTGTTTTGTACTCACTCTCGGCGCTGGGTGGCTGAACACGCTGCTGCTCCCCCCGTGAGGCGCTCCTCGGTGCGGCTAAATCCAGCGTCAGGCTCAGGTTGTGGTTTTTACCGACGGAGCTGGCGGCGGCAGACTGACAGCTATGGTTATTTCCAGCCCGGCTGTGACTGTCAAAATCTCTGTCTCTTTTCTCACCGAGCAGACTCCTTCTCGTCGAGCCTCCGTCGCTTTTGGTCGAGCTATTTCCATTATTACTCCCACTGGAGACGGAAAGAGCCCCCATTTTCTTGCTGGTCGGATGGCATCCTCCCCGGTCTCGAATATCGTCCAAGGCCCGGGAGCGTTTTTTAATCGGCGACCGCTCTTTACCTTTCATTTCAGTCCACACACAGCCACCCTTGGGACGCCTGGGTGTTTTTAGGGCTGCTTCTGCAAATTAGTGCAGAAAATAATTGCGAGGAAAAACTGATTTATTCACTGACCCTGCGGCAAAACAACAACAGTCGCCATTTTGTAAAGATTAACGTTCAGTCCCGCCCCTTCGCTCTGATTGGCCGAACAAGTGGGTGGAAAACTTTAAAGCGCCTGTCAATCATCCACTGAGTCATTTAAATCAAACTGTATGTTTTTCACGTTTTGTATCATAGGAGCTGGACAAAAAAACTGGAACATGTCATTGGTACTAATCTAAAACAATACACCAACACAAGTCTGTATTGTCACTAGTGTCATCTCCCTGGCAACCAATATTATTAATATATTATGAATTTAAGGCGATATTTATTTAAATATTTATTGACTGCTGTTTTCATTTGAATGTATCTCATTGTGAGACAGTTTATTTTATCCTTCCCTTGTGAAGTTGACTTTATCAAATATATTGTATACACACGAAACATAATACAATAAGTGCATCTAAAATGTAAAAACTTGATGATATTGCAAGTGGATAGGAAATCTTCTATCACCCCAACAAACCAAGTCAACCTAAAACCCACAAGGTGGCAGTATTTGAACTCAAAATGTACAGTCACACATAAGCCCCTAATCCTTAAAAATGACCTTGGATAGACACAGGGCCTTTGTAGAGGGTATGTAGTAGTCTTATAGGCTATAGAGTAGTCAAGTCACAGTCACGGTTGTATGACTTTCCTAAAGATGAGAAATGCAAATCACAGTGTTTTTAAATGAATAAGTAATCAATTAGCCTAGTTATTGCAGATTAAAAGGATAGATTGCAGTCATTTATATTTGTTATTGCATTTTAATCAATTACAACACAGTCACAGGGTTACCTTTAGATACAAGAGTTTCATTTTTGAAGGTTTAACTTGTGAACAAAATGAAAAACACAAACTTTGTAAAAGTAAAGTACACTCAGCTGAGTTTACGGTTTCTATCAACTACTTGTTGCACTTTTTGATATTTGTGGAAAGATTTTGCCCGTGACACACATGCATGCAAGTTGCAAACTGTGGCACTGATTAACCCTTTTTTCTGTAGATGATTAACTGCCAAATGAATTCCCACTTCTAAATGCCTTGAAGCCACCAAATACTTCATGACAGACTGTACTGAAATTGCCTCACTCCACTGTTTGACACAGTGTTACTGAGTTGGCCGTACTGTGCTACCACATTGTTTAGCTTATTGGGACATGTTAATGCGGTTCAGCTACTTCAAATACAAGGATCTGTCAGGTCACAATAGCTGCACTTCAGGGCCAAGATAAATCTTGCAGAGATCAAAGCTCAGAACAGTGGCCAGCAGGCAGCGTTGCAGATTTTAATGAGCATTAAATCATATTTTTCGTCCATTAATGAGGCTGAGGGTATAGTAATTTCCAGACTCTAGTGACAGTCTTCACCCAGTGACCCTGACACACAGAGTGATGCTTAGTTAATAACTGCCCCCAGCATTGTGCAGTCTTGACTCAGCATTTTTCATTTATTTTGGACAAATCATATAAGGCCTTTGAAGCCTGATATATTGACTCTGTACAGATCAAAGTGTAATTGTTATCTTAAGGAAAACTTAGTCAAAACGGTCCTGTATGTTAATGTGAGGTAATCATTTTTAGCTCCTATTTTTAGGTGGAATAAACCATACTGCATGTAAAATATTGTGAGCCAATTGTTCTGACAGTTAATATATCAAGTTCAAGTAAGCCACTGAGTTTGCTCTTTTGTTTATGGGAAAATAGATTTGATTAACCTGCCTCCATGTAAAAGTAAATATTAAAATTGAGCGCTGATCCACCATCTGCTATTTCTTCAGCTTTCCTAAAGATGGCCATCTCCTCAATCCCTTATCCCTACTGACAGGTCTTCTTATCTTCTCCACTTAATCTGGGATTTAATCAGGGGGACTATGTAACTGCAGTAAGAGCTGCCGTCTCCCAGGGCCTGGCTGGAATTTGAAGCTGTGGGTGTGGAAAGTGTTTCTGATGGGTTTGTGCATTCTTCTATTGGAACCACATGTTAGTGGCTCACACAAAACCCCGGCACAGACTAAGGGAATGGCAGCTAATCCACCCCAGCATGGCTGTCATGGTGAAGCAAACGAAGGGAATGGAGAGCCAATCTTTTGCCCCGTAAGCTATGTACACTCCTGGGAAGTAAGTGGAGCTTGTAAGAGCTTTGTCCACTAGTGGAACATTCTTTTTTTTCTAAATACAAGTTGCATTTTCAATCTCACACAGATTGAAATGTTTGCACATCTGACATGAATATGTTGGTATTTAGTAATTTGCACCAGATGGGATGGTACCGTGCAATTCAGTGTTTCCTTGACAAGTAAATTGTTTTGGGTAAAGCACAACAAGGAGATTTCCTGACAGACATTATTAGGAATGTATTTTCAGAATACCTGTGAGTACGCCACAGGAACATATTTATGTCAAGGACAGATGACCTGGATTCAGTGAATAACACAAACAAAAAAAATACACTCTAGGCTCTGGTAACCCCAATTTCTTCTGTTAAACTGTAACTCATTACTCAGTTGGTCGGGTTTACCACTGATGCCAGATGTGAATGAGAAATGCCTGCCTCAATGTGAAGCAAGCCGTCTGTGGGAGGCTCTCTAATTTATCATCAATAGTGAAGTGTGGTCGCTCAGTGAGGCTTTTCATTAATGAACCTGCCACTCGCCTCTGATACATGAAGTGCCACCTGAAGGCGTCTTGAAGTGAAGCCAAGTAGGCTGCACCCGTACATGTGCAGCCTACTTCTCTCTGCTCATTTCTCGAATACAGAAAAGCTCACTTCCCGCACAGCAGAAACCTTTGTGTTTATGGCAACCACAGCCTGTGAAGCATTTTTGCCTCACAACCACATTCCCAGTTAAATATGTGACAGACTTTTGGTTAGCTTTTTTGGTTATCTTCTTCTTAAAGAGTCATGACAAGTCTAAAATAATTCCGGCTGAGATTGTTTTCGTTGCATTTTCTTAAAATCTCCAAAAATAGCTTCCAACCGAAGAAGGCAGATAATAGAGATGGAGGCCTTTATTACTGGTCACACTATAAAGCACAACAGACAAAACAATGATTAATGTGATAATTACATTTTTTACATGCTTAAATAATTTTTCCTCTTTGGTCTCAGCAATGCGATATCAAACTAAAACATGGAAAGTTCCCATGAATACACTGGGTTTTCGTGCAAGAGGCTCGAGTTGCCCTCAATGTTCATGAATTTCCTATTCCAAGATCTTCTGAATTTTGACAAGTCTCCAAGTTGGCTTAGATACATGTTAAGAGGACATATTTGAGTCATATGCTGAGGTGGGTTTGTAGCCTACATCTGGGATTGTGTATGGGTCAGGAATGTAATATGCCTTGGCTCAGTCAGTGCATAATGGGGGAGCTGGCACTGTTGTGGTCATGTTGGCCAGGAGAGGATGCTGCCTGGCTCTTTGGCTTTCATCCGCAGCGCCACCAGGCCTGTAGGCTTGTATTCGGTCTCGGGCCCCTCGATGGAGGGGGACCCAAGGCCTCCTGGAAAGCTATGGAGCGAGTAGAGACCGTTGATACCCGGATGGTGAGGCGGATGGTGGTGGTGTGGGTGGCTGGGGGACGTGGGCATGCCCATGAAGCCCTGCAGATTGCTGTGGGGGTGAGGGTATGGACTCATGCAGGATGAGGGGATGGAGTCAGCTCCTAGGACACAACCGGCACCTGAACCACCGCCTCCTCCCCCTGAAACAGCTCCTGGCCATAAATTGCCCTGCATCTGGACAGGAAGATTTTAGGATTAGATACGTTTGAGATTTGACTGAATTAACTCGGAAATGCATTATAGTTTGCAATGATCACAAATTATCATAAATTAGAACACAATATCAGCAAAGGTGGGATTGAGTTTTTTCTGCTTTGCGCCAGTGAAAAAGTACCTGGTATGTATCATGGCGAGGGAGAAGAGAGATGTCATAAGTGGCAGCAAAGTGGTTGCGGACCTCCTGAATCTTTCCGTATCGTTCCCGTTTCCTCCACTTGGCTCTACGATTCTGGAACCAAACCTATCAAATACAATGGAAAAAATTCGGATGATATGAGGTTTCATTCAGGTAATAAAGTCTACTCTGCTTATATTCATAAAATTAAAAAGGTGAAAAATAATAGTACTGAAGGGGAACAGTCGTCCTGACACACACCTGGACTCGAGCTTCAGTGAGCTCGGTCCTCAGGGCCAGCTGCTCCCGGGCGTAAACATCAGGGTAATGTGTCTTCTGAAAGACTTTCTCCAGCTCCTCCAGCTGAAAGGTGCTGAAGGTGGTGCGGTTGCGCCGCTTCTTGTTCTTGCCCGATAAGTCGATGGAGTCAGCGATAGAGTCTCCCTGTAAACTGCCACTTGGCTCCTTCAGCTTGCCACAACAGTCTGTGCCAATCCCAGGATAACCCATGGTTTTTGGAGCTCCTTTCTCTCTGACTGAGGCATGCAGGAAACAGAAATACACAAACAGTTACATTTTAAAATATAAGCATATATTCAAATGCAACTTCTGACTTTTTCTTTTTTAATTGTGCGATAGTTTAAACTGCTGTTATGCTGCCTTCCAGGTACCACTGTGGGTTGTTTTGAAGGTTTAATCTTTTGTACGATTCTTATTGTCAACTTATTGCAATCATCAACTTTTGATTTAGATTTTAACATTGTTGAAGTCTGATCATCTCTCAAACATTTTGTGTAGTCTAACATTGAAAAATATGTGTTTAATCTTAATGAGACATTTGCGGTTAAATCAAATTTGAAATCAAATGTTTTTGTTCACACCAGGCTAATTTCTATTGTATGGAGAGAGATTGAAACAGTGAAACACCACAAGATTAATCAGTAGGCTTTTGAACTATAACACAGACAAATCATATTCATACTTTTAGCCAACATAAATGTATTTTTATGTCTGTAATTGTCCGGGCATCCAGGAGACACCCTAACAAATAACATTAGTGCACAAAGAGCCAGTGCTGGGAATCAGATCTCTTTACATGTGAGGCACCAGTGCAAACAACTGAATGATCAACCACTCCCTTTTTTTCACTGCCAGAATAATCATTTTAAAACTTAACCAGCACACTTTTACCTGGATAATGTTACTGGTACACAGTAGTTAGACTTTAAAACCAATACTTTATAAATTCTACACATTGGTACAAAATCAAATTAAACTGGCTATCACATCAAACAACCGAAAACCATTAATCACTCGTTTGTTTTTTATGCTTCTCAATTTGATTCCCAAACTCAAACTGCCAAATAAGGCTGAGCTGTGAGGCGCCTGAGAGACGCCACACACACGCACACACACACACACACACACACACACACACACACACACACACACACACACACACACACACACACACACACACACACACACACACGCAACACTAATTCAGCCAAGCAGTGTTTTAATATGATTAGCCCAGACACACCGTATTTACAGTAGGCAGTGCATTCTCAGTGAGTTGGTTCGAATTAAACCCGCAAGGCAATAAGTAGAAAACAAGATTTGATTTGTTTCATTTGGAAATACAGAAAAAAAAATTAAAAGGTCAACAGATATATCAGTCTGTTTCAGAAGAAACCTTCTGCAATGCCAATGTCAAAATACTCACATTAAGATACAGAAATTGAAATATCTTACAAATGTATATCTACTAAAGCACACGATTGTTTGAATCAGTGATCTACATTGTGCCCTTCACATTCAGCTGTGAGGGGAAATCTGAACGCTTTACCCCTCTCTTCCTGTTAACAGACCATGGAAAAGGGCTGTTCCCTCCCGCAGTGTTTGGATGTTGTTGTCCATGTTCATTATGTTTAACCCTGAGCTCCAAAACAAAATCACTCTTCATCTATCTGCAGGCACTCACTGGGGCAGCTGAAACACTACTTTGCTATTCCCTTAATTCAATATTGGGCTCAACAGAGAGCACTTTTCATTGTAACATTAATTTCCTCATTTCCATTAGATCCAACCTCACACTGAAGTTCATGCTGAAAATATTCTCTGTCAAGATTGCAACTGGGGCCGCGGGCCATTGTGTAGCTTTTACCCTGTCAAACACCCACATCCGTTCTGCCTCCACTCCAGTGTAACTGGAGATCTATGTGAAATGCAGGAAAAGGCAAATAAGAGGATAAATTATATAAATGTATAGGTAGGAATATCATGCTGTGAGTGTGGGGATATGCTCTACTACACTGAAACTGTGGTGGTAGAAATTTAAGCTGCCTCTTTTCCGAGCCTCTTGTTCACTACAAATAGGTTTTCAATTCGTGCAGAACGGTACTTCTGAAAACATATGTTTCATTCTGTCCATTCAATGGATATTTAATATTCACTGCTTTACAATTTTAACTTATATGGTGATTATCTCTATAAAGACCAATTAATTAATTGATCTCGGCATGTAAATGGGAACTTAGAACATTTTATCTTGAGTTTATGATGCCGGGTTCTCAAAAGTTTTTAAATAGTAAGGGATTCTTTTATTGTTTTATTTTTATGAAGGCATAAGATGTTGTTTTTTTGTGTAGAAAATGTATGAATCAGAAAATATGAATTAAGAGCTTTATCATCCTTGTGAATGGATTTTGTCGTGGATATATTGTAGCGACTATATACACCGCACATATAGAGACAAAAAACTTAATTTCCCAATGGGAAAATCATACGTATTATCCAGTTTTGCAAAACAGAAACTATAGTATTAACGGTCTGAATTAAGATATTCAAGTGTAAAATGAAGAACAACAATTACTTTTGAGCCAATTGCATTTATAAATAATAGTGAGAAACTTTGAACTGCTTTTTTGTTGTAAAAAAAATAAATATATGTTTGCATGATCAAATTCAAGGAAATGTTTGCGAAACAATTTTTAAAAAATTCAATCCAACCATGAACTAAATACTGGAAATTCTGTATTATAATTGCGAGAAATTGATTGCAAATTAATGTTGCGTCGGAAAATAAAAGTGCAAAAATGGCTGATGGGTTTTTCATGTGTTGCCTGTCCCACCATCACTAAACTTTCCTCCCACTGCAGACAAAACAAGACATGTTTACCTTCGTAGGTGTGTGAGCCCAAACTCCAAAATACACAAGTGAAGAGTGGTACATGTAGACATACACACACACACACACACACACACACACACACACACACACACACACACACACACACACACACACACACACACACACACACACACACACACACACACACACACAGTATTCTGCATATACATACATGCAAAGCCCTGCTCACTTGCAGTTATGTACCCTGTAAATTACAGAATAAATTAAACTAAACACTGAACAATTGTCATTGTGCAAGCACGCCTGTGTGTGTGTGTGTGTGTGTGTGTGTGTGTGGTATGTGAGACAGTAAAGTGGAAATCATATACGCTTTCTCCTATTTAAACAGATTTTACAGAAAAGTAATAAAAGTCCATTTCCAAACAGGACAGCTGATATCATTATCATAACTAATTGTGAAAAAAATCCATTGGCTGTCTTTGGCAGCAACATGAATCAAGCTGTTGTATATTATTCTGGACAGAAATTACAAAGCGCTTATCAGCGCTCATATCCTTTTGTTGCTTTGCAGAATCATCAACACCAATAAATAAAGTGAAAGACCACATCATTTCCTCAGGCTTCAGTTCAACATATACACTCATTACTTTTCTTCCCAAGATGGACATTTATGGGCTGTTATGACTGACAGCCTTTGTGCGCATGCCTGCTTGCAAAATTCAGTCAAAAGTCAATTCTATTGTCTTTTTCAAAACAAAAATATGCAGTGAGGAGGATAAGAAACAAGTGGAAGAAACAGCGTAACTGGTCATAAAGACATTTATCAAGCTGAATTCTGGCCTAAAAGCCTGATAACTGACCATCAGTCTAATGACACACCCAACTTGCTGCCAGGATGACCTTTAACCTCTTTCACTTTCCATCAAGGACTGTTGGGTGAAAGAAAACTTGTTGACATTTTTATCACAACAGCAATTTCCTTTGAAATGGCTGGTAAAAATTAAATGTGTGTGTTTATGAGTTGGAAAGACATTTATAAACCCTGCAAAATGCAAATACTGTTTTTTCATAAAAGTTTGGAAAACTGATCCACCAAATTTATGTATTTTCATTTGTTATAAAATGTTATGAAGCAAGGCAGACGATAAAGATTATTCTCATATTTTATTTGTCATCCGTTTATTTTTTACACCCGCTTATCCTGTGCAGGGTGGCCAATATTTAATTTGTGAAATGTCACTATTGGGGGAAAAAGGCAAGGACTGTCTTCTGCAATATTCTTATCATTGCATAAACTACTTTGGTACTTTAACTCTTAACTATAAAACTTAAAGTCTACTTTCAGGTAATTGTTTTGTTTTAAGTAAAGACAAAGTTAGTTCAGCCAAATATAAAGGCAAGTTAAATCATTATTATCATATACATATTAGTAGTAGAAGTTGCAAAGATCTTGTAGTTGATCCATCCACTTTATTCATATAGCTCAGTTTCTCTTTTTCTTCTTCTTCTTTTTTTTAACCTATCAGTTTTCTCTAACTTACCGTCTGAGTTATTCTCGTAAAACGCTGGCTTCCCGCTTATCGCTGTCCCCTTTTGATCCTGGTTTATACTGTCCAAGAACTTGGTGTGTTTGGACGGTGAGGCGGACGGGTTCGCCGGGGCAGCGCCGTGCGTAAAGTCCGCCGCAGCATCACCAAACCTCCCCATGGCAGCGGCATACACATCCCCGCGCAGGCTGAGGCGGTGAGGAAGAGGATGAAGGTGCGAGGGTTTGTGCAGCTCATCGCAGGAGAGAAAGGAGCCAGTGCCGCCGTGCTCCAGTCCCGGAGAGTTTTCTGGCGGCGTCCTCCTGCTGGTCTGCGAAGAGAAAGGCAAACAACTCTCCGTCTCCATCTTACAAGTCCAGCAGGCAGTATAGACAACAGCGACTGGGCGCTGATGGTGTGGGCGCCTGAGTGAGAGATTTTTTTTTCTCTTCTGTGTTCTTGTCAAGTGGGTGGGATTTAACAGATCAGAAACAAAGACCCGTGAAACCGGGAGTGGTGTGTGTGTGTGTGTGTGTGTGTGTGTGTGTGTGTGTGTGTGTGTGTGTGTGTGTGTGTGTGTGTGTGTGTGTGTGTGTGTGTGAGAGAGTGAGTGAGTGAGTGAATGAGTGAGTGAGTGAGTGAGTGAGTGTGAGAGAGAGAGAGGGTGTGTGTGTGTGTGTGCATGTAAGCGTGTTCGTGTGTGTGGTGTCTCTTACAGCATGCAGCAGTCTGATATAATCCGCCAAAAATTCAATCACGTGTGGTTTCTGTCCCTCCAATTAACCATTTAATTCCTATTTCATATATTGTTATGGGCCTAATCAGCAAATCAAGCAGGACAGGAGAAGCAGGCAGCGTGCACACACACCAGTTAAAACACCGAAAACTGACTGGAAAAACAAAACATTTTAACTGAAGGCCACGATAATACTGCACGTTATTTTGTTTTTTGTTTTTTTAAATACAATTGTTTCTTCGTGTTTCTATATGTAATGGAATCCAATTAACTTAAGGCTATTTTATAAGCTACAGTCGGGCATAACAACTAGGCCTAAATGTTTTACTTGCTTGTTTTTACTTACTGACTGAAACTTCCTTTGTGTTCAAACTTGCAATCGATTTCATTACTCATATAATTGTAATCGCATTTAGATTTCGATGTGTGAGTTTATTCTGCTCCTGATTCATAGATTTATATGTGGCTTCCTTCTGCCGATAAACGAGAGAATTGAAGGGACTGATATCCTATAAAATGACAGTTATTGTGGTGTGATCGTCTCTGAGAAATGTCTGAGTATTAGTTGCAAAATACTTTTATAATTACAGATTATGTGGAAATTTGTTTGAAAGACCGAAGTGAAACAATAAATTAGATAATTAGGGAATTAGAGAATAAATAAGTCACCAAATCCCGACGCGTTTATCACAGTTTATTTGATTAGATACTATAATTACAATACATTTCACGTTATCCAAATCAAGAAAAATGCCTACATTTATTTTAACTTTAATTCACTGCGGTAAAAAAAAAACATGTTATGCTTTCTTTGCTTTTGCCTAAATAACGTGAAGTGCGTAATTTTGCTGAAGCTTAAATTCTTATTTTAAAAAATCACGGCAGTCATGGAGGAAAAATACTTTCATTCAGATCTGCAGTTCCTCTTAGACATATCTGACATTAATTATATTCAATAATAAAAAGTAATATTCATTTTAAACTTAGAATTCGGCTCCAATTAGCCTATGGGTTTAAACTAAATTACTATTCGATCGGACAATTTAAGAATATCACACATTCAGATTCAACATACCGGATTAACAACGGCACGACCGAGAGGTTATCATAATATTAAAGCAGAAAAATAAAAGGCAACATTTTTCTTGTGTTGCTTTGCTGTCTGGATGCGTCCTTATATGAGATAGAAGCAGCTTACTGCTCGCTTTCCTTGTTCAGTAAACTGGTCTGGTTTCCTGCTCTTGATTTGAATGTCTTTTAGAAATGATGAAACAGCAAAACAGTGCTCAAGAAGGTCATTACATTATTTCTGTTTACACTGAAAAAATACTTTTAATTAATGTAATATTAGCTACTCTTTGTGGGGGTTTTGACTTTAACGCAGTTGACATTTTGTTTTGATGACTCTGAATGTTAAAAACAAAAACAAAATCAAAAGTAAAAACAGAAAAATATGCTTTGGCCTCAGCACAGAGCACAAGATGTGTTATTAATTCTTACCATACTGCCTCAAGACTGACCGAATATCCTCAGAATGAGTTAGACTCTGCATTAGGATAAAAGGGTATTGATACTGACATATTATCTCCAATCTAGACAAACTTCGTCTAAACACAGTGCACTTACCAGGTTCAGACACAGCGCGGTGGGTTTTGGGGACATCTCACCATCGCTCTGGATACCTGAGGCTGCACGCTGCTCAGCTGATGGACAAGTGTGTAAACATGAGGTCCATTTGGGCCGAGAGGCCTCATAAGCTCCATTTGATTCCATCTTGAGCTCTGAAATATCAAAGTGTTCACAGTACAAGTTACAGATCCAAGTGTAGGAAAAAAGCTGTGTGCAACAAGAAGGATGGAGTTAACATGGCATGTGAATGATGGCTCCAAGTGAGCTCAGATTCTTACTTGAAGTGTTATTTGTACAAAGTGTAACTTACATCAGAATTTCAATAACAAACACAGAATAGCTGAGAAACACAGCAACTGTTCTTGTCAAAAAAAAAAAACATTGATAAAATCAGCAGGAAAACTTTTTTTTAACGTGAATGAGAATCTTATTCATACTCTAATGTGCAGATAATACAACAAACTGGATTGTTGTCTTTAACAGGAGACTCATAAAAGTGTAGTCATGAACAGAAATGAATGTCTTCATTTGCATGGACACAAATTGCAGAGACATCGCTGCCTGCATGGAAAGGAAGAGCTCCTTTCGCTTTAAAATGATTAGCGACCTTGGATATAAGGCCTAATGACATTTATGTGTAACATGACTTAGATTAACATGTTTGGGTCAGTAGAGCGTAGAGGCTAAAAAAGGCCGTGCTGTCATGTTAATCACAACCACAGTGCCACCTTTTACCCTCCCACTCTGCGTGTACTCCTCCCCGTAAACTCCAGCCTAGCGATACTTGCCAGCATTTGTCAAACTGTCTGGTTGACCACTGTTAAAAACCTCATAATTCTGTTAGAGGAGAGTATACGTTTTAAGATGTACACATGGGAAGGAGGGTGGGGGTTGGGGCACGGATATGTTTCTCAAATCTCGTGACAAACATGTCCTCTGTAGCCTGGGGCGGCAGAACACTCTCGAATTCACGAACCCAGCTGAGTAAATGCGTTCCAGAAATGTGGGCAAGAGGAAGAGCGTCTGCGCTATGATCTCGGAGCCGCCGCAGGTAACTGTTTATATGAATATTGCATCAAGAGGGCATAAGATGTGTAGGATTATGGGTATGTTATTTGTTGAGGAATCATAGTCTCCTATAGAGTCTGTATGGACATCTGTGTGCTGTGGCTTGTAATTACACATGAGTGGGGGTCCATTCATTCACGCGTTGAAAGGTCCAACTTTCAGAACAAAATAGACACAGAAATCTCGGACACATCAAACAAAACAAAGCACATGTCCATTATAAAATAAGCACATTATATGAAATTATACCTCAGCCAGAGATGTGTGCAATTTATCTTCACCCACACGCTCACAGGAAACGAAGTGGTGGTTAAAAAGCAGGGAAATGGCAGAAAATGGCATCAACTCACTGTCCACACCACGACCAGTTCCCTTTCTGCTCCCCGTGGTCCTAAACCCTTGTCCTCCGAGCCTGTCCTGGGCATGACCCTGCACAGGAAATCAATTCAGCCTGTTTGGAGTCCCAGGTCTCGCCCCCCCCCACCACCTCCCAGCTCTAGGCACAGACAGCCTGGATAAAGGTGACCCTGCACTATGCGCACCCTGCGGCCCTTGTGCTAAAGAGCTTCGTCCTCCCCTCCCTGCACTACATCCTCTCAGCCTGGCTGTCAGTCTGCAGGGCTTTGTCACACTCTGTTACACCTTACATCCTCTCTCTTTTACACACAGACACACACACACACACACAGACACACACACACACACACACACACACACACACACACACGCACACACGCACACACGCACACACACACGCACACACGCACACACACACACACACACACACACACACACACACGCACACACGCACACACACACACACACAAATGATTTAAGTACTTGGGCAATAATTTATTCCATAAAGACATTTAAAAGTTTAGATAATAATTTGGCAATTCTGTAATGGTGAATAATGTCGGCTGTGTCATGTGTGTAGAGGGTAAACAACGATCTGACCTTTTCCACATACAACCTGTGTGATCTCCTAACAGCATGAAGATGGAGAAGTTATTAGGATCGACCTGCCAGATGAACACCAACGCAGCCAACTAGACTGAAGTACAACTCTATACTTCATACAAGCTGGCTGTCTTTGTCTGGCTGTCACCGCCTGGGGCTTTTCCTCTCACGTACAGGGTGGCGATTCAACCTGAGGTTTGCATTAGAATAGGAGAAGGATAGCTAATTTAATTACCCGCCATGAATGCACAGAGATGATCCCATATGCAGAGCCAGGGTTCCTCTCAGAGGCCTCCCTCACATCCTCCAGTCTATGTCCAGAAGCTGCAGAGCCAGCTGAGGCCGTGATTGACAGATGCCGACCCCGGGGTCAGCCGGCTGGAGAGGTGCATTCTGGGAAGGCTGAGCCGGTCTGCCGTAGCAATGGGGGTTAAGGTTTTCGAAAGGGGAATGGGAAGTGGGGTTGCTGTCCTCTGTCTGACCTCGTATAAGGCGTCATGGAGCACAGTGGAGCCCAGTGAGTGTTAGCAGAGAGTCACAGCCACAACACACTGGAGATGAGCTGGGTGTGCATCTGTAATAAAGGGACAAAGACATACGCTGACTAAATTCCTCCAGAATCGATGGTAGATGGTGTTATTTTGCTTAAAATTGTACTTGAAATGAAAATGAAATGTTATTTTCCGCACTGCTCTTGAGAGCATAACAACTTTAAAAAGGAAAAGTTTTTTCCATTCATTTCACTGTCGGAAAGGAAAGATTGTGACATATTAAGCTAGTCAATTAAGCCCCTGGTGACCTTCAAACCAAAAGGACCTTGGTGTGTGACAGTGTAGACACACTGGCAATGACAAAACCATGAAGCCTTTGTTCAACCAAATTTGGAAGTAGTCTTCTGTCACTGATTTATCATGAATGATTTTCTGCTGCAGCACATGCTGTGTGTTGTTGTCTCCCTGTAGTTTTAGAAATTGGGAGCATTTACTTTAAATCTAAGACAGAACTACCACAAAGGCTCACAAGGCCCACAACAGATAACCTGCAACATATAAAAAGGTATCATTGTTTTTTCAACCTTGTATATTCACTCATCCAGCATAAATATATTCAGTTATTATGTGACTTTAAAAAAAATAAAAAAATAAAATAAAAATTTCAAAGTAACTGCTTGTTGCACTGACTGCGTTGTCATAGCAACAAGCCGAAGGACTCTTACAGGTGCTATCTAATTACGGCTCAGTTTAATATAAGCGATTAACCTTGCTCATATTGGTTAGAGAGCTGAATGAGGAGATGAGGAGGCACAGTAGCTCAGAGACAGAAATGCTTTGTGTGTGTGTGTGTGTGTGTGTGTGTGTGTGTGTGTGTGTGTGTGTGTGTGTGTGTGTGTGTGTGTGTGTGTGTGTGTGTGTGTGTGTATGTGTCTTATGAAAGCTCAGTCTGTCGTGATAAATGCCTCTCTGCTCTGACTCTGCCCTTAATGAAGGACAGACCGGTACAGCTTTGCTCCTTACTCACAATCTCCAGGAATCCGTAAACATGCACCTTAGCAAAACCATCTGGATGTATCAGCCGGGCCCCGATACAGCGGACACACGCCAGAGCTAAAAATAAAATAATCCCTAAATGTTTTTTAGGGCGGACGGTTGGCGAAGAGGGCCTGTTGGGCGGTGACGCATGCGTAACGGGGGTAGACTGAAAAATACCCAGCAATTTCCGTTAAAACAAATTAAGGTCTTTGCTTCTGTCGGCATGTACAGTAGCTACATGTCAAATTTGTTTGTAGTTTGTATTATTTAAATTAATATCTAAATAGGCCTATAAATTCCATTTCATCCACTATCTCCCAGTCTATTTTACGTAATTTACACTACTGATGTCAAATGCAAGATAGCACGTAATCCTTCTGTGACGCAGGTAGAAATAACCCAACATTGGATTAGAAATGGTCAATAAAGGCCTTAAAGTGGAAGCGTACATTTCTTTGGAAACATGCAGCCTCGGCCAACTTTACTCAGGTAATGAATTAGTTATCCTGTTTTCGACTATTTTTGAGAGAAACAGGCTAATGTTGGGAGTTAGTTTATGGGAACTCACTGTAGCCTAATGGCAATTATAGTTGATGTTTTAGTTTTTTTCTCATAAAGAGCCAAACTTCGTCTGTGACCCAGGGTCTTGGATTTAATTAGAGGTGGTCGGGCAGCGATAATCAGCATGGATTGAAGATCATGGGATTTTCATTATCTGGAGCCAAAGGACAAGAAGCTCCTCAGGTCGTCCTGTCCTACAGCCACTGCGTGTTTCCGGTGAGTATCCTAACGTGGGATTAATAAATGCAGCACCTGTGTTCAACATGGGAGGAGATGCACAAATGTGATGTCCTCATGGTTAATTATTGACACTCGAGCTGTCAAATAATGTATCAAGATAAATATAAAGCAATCAATCATAGAACAGAAAAATCAACTAACGATGAAATAATGATGTAATTTTTTTAATTAATTTGTAGCATTTGGTAATTTGATCTGTATATCCAGATAGAATGAACCTATATCATTTGGAGCTTTTAGGCAAGTTTGTCGTTAAAAAAGTTGAAGTAAAAAATAAAAATAAAGTAATATCACTGTGACATGACAGTGGAAGTTTCTGTGACCAATTTATCAAAAATGTATCAAAGATTTGTATAGCCATTACTGACACATTTCTTGTTTTGTATTTTGTTTTTTTGTTTTTTATTATTCAATCGTTTCTATCGTATAAGAGCAGAATTGACTGAATTTTTGTTTTCAGGCGTTTATACTATACCTTTCATTGATTGTTATCTCCAGTAGGCTATGGATTCATTTTGGCGTTATTTTATGTATATTTTATGTTTCACTTGTGACTAAAGGAAACTATAGTTTCCCTTTCAATTTTGAATGCAGGATGGGAACACCCCAAAATATTCCTGATATATTTCTGTCAGACCTTTTCATTATAAAAATCTATTAAAGAAAGAAAACGAACGAAGGACACTCAATATTCTGGATAACCTCTCACTATCTAAACGGTCTTAAATTTTTACAGAAGGAAAAAGAGTTTATTTTTGGCTAAACGTTTTACGAACGACGATTAATCGAGGAGATACACAGCCCTGACATGTTTAGACCTTGCCTGAAGACAAATTTAAAACTTGATTTTTTTTTTGTTGTTGAAACTTTAGAAATTAATTGAAATACAAAGGAAGTGAAATCACTCTCTTGGCTTACAACATTACAAACAATGACTTTCAGCCTTATGCTCAAAATGTTTAGGGGAAAACCTATTTTGTTTCCTCACTTTTTCATTGTAAGAGAAATTATAGACAACTTTTTGTCTTAACAATTGTTAGCCTCAATGTAAATTTGATAGGCGCCACAATACAAACGGGGCCACAACTGACTTTTGTAGAGATATTGGCAGTTATTGTCCTTTTCTTTATGAAGGCTGCAGTTGATGCGCTCAAGCATTCGTGTGACAGTCTGTGTGATTGCTCTGGCATCGTGACACACACTTAAACACACGCACAGGTCTGTAATCCTGAGGCTCCAGACAGGACCTGCGGCTTTGGCAGCAGCCTCTGTCTCCAGCGCATCAAATGAGAAAACTCTTGACGCACAGGAGGTCTCCGGTAGCCCACCAGCTTTCTTATATTTTTGGAAGAAACCTGTCAGCTATATTTTGGATAAATACGTATGAAAGTCCACGGAAGAGCAACACGATTCTATCGGGGGAGCCTTACAGTAAATCTGTCAGTTTTTGCGAGTTCAGCTCAGGAAGGGATGACAGTTGCGAAAATTATAACCAACTACGCGCTCATATTTCTCTTTTGCCATCAGAGGTGGCAGAAGGATTTGTGATAACTAATAGATTTTAAAAACGAGCCAAGGTGTAAAATGTCCGCCTGGATACTTCTCTTTAGCGAACTTTCCAGGCCTAAAAGCCTCATGCACAGTTTAAAAATAGATAGCCTAGTTGGATGGATGTGGGTGATCATATTTCCCATATTATTTTTTATCTCAGAGAGAAATTATTTCACTCAAACTTTCAGCAGAACCAAATGTTGCCAAAACAAATCATGTGACACTAAAAGTTAAGTGAACAGTTCAATTTAAAAACATTTCTGCAGAGCAGGAAAGGAGAGAGAGAGAAAGTTCACAACAGACAAAGAACTGAACAAAATCAATTTCTTTAAAAAAATATTTTGTATTAATTTATTCATTCATTTGAACTACACAGAGATTCACACTAAGAGCATGTCTTTTTCAAGAGAGTCCTATGTATAGGTCCACAATACAAGCAGCAATACTCAAAATCCTGACAGTATGCATTGACATTGGTACTCTGGTAAATTATCAAAATTAGTTGAACTTCTAATGGCCATCATGTATTTCCTCACTGGTGAACCACAAAACAAGTAATTGTGCTCATTGAAGCCCATTTTCCTTAAGATATGTTTTAAATCACTCTCAGGGAATATAGATCAGCATAATCAGAAAACATCAGTGAAAACCTAAGTGACCCTAGACTTTGAGGATCAGTTCTTATATCTGCTGAATGCCAAACCCCCCGGTGCAGTGCAGCTCTTTGTTCCTGTCCAATCAGATACAGCTGTATAAGCCAAACTCCACAGGGATAGCCGGGGTCATCCTCCCAGCGGATGCTCGGGCCCATCCTGCTACTGGTGCCCTGAGGGCCTGGGCACAGAGCACAACCCCCCAAACAGCCACCCAGACACTGGCTATAATGCCCCCGTCCACCCGCAGCTCCTTGCTCTGCTAGCATGGTGGCTAGTGTTTTGTTTTGGCTATGACTCATCTTTTTCCTTAACTGTAGATAGTAAAAGACACAGGGTCCATCTTTTTCGATTAACACACTGAATGTTCAACTATAAACTGTGAGTGTGTGAGTGAAAGGCCTCATGCATGCAGCTAAAAGTGGTCTCAGTATTTTGTTATCAGAGGCAGAAGATAAAGTCTGTAAATTAAAGGAACTCTTACACATCTGAATGAGACTTGTCACAACTCTGCTGGGGAAGAACAGAGCAGCATAACGAATTAGATTGTGTGGAGTTCCACCAAGAAAGGACATGTGAGAATTCTGCCTGTTTAGAAAGAGAAAAAGCCAACGACCTTGGGGGCTGAAGTGGCTGGATAGAAAATAAACTGTTTGGAATTACTCTGCACATTGAGGAATAGAAAGCAGCTGCAAAAATCTGAACTTACTCAGTTGATTTCTTTGTGATATGGAAAAGCTTTCAACGGGCACATCACACTAACCTCTAGGCTCAGAGTGCAAAAGTATGAGTTGTAATGTTTTCAACATGTCGTTGCTTTTTAGAAGAGATAAACTGTGCAGCTGGGGGTTTTAAGCTAAACTAAAACTAACCTCTGCAGCAGACAAAAGAGATGGTGTACATTCGGGGGATGTGACAGTTGATCAGCAAAGTTTAAAGGATTTAGGTAATGATAATGAAAACTGCAGTGGGCTTGTGGGGCTTGAGCGCTCCAACAAACGACACACTGGAGACTACGTCTGCACCAAGTTTCAGAAAATCTAATTTATGGCCACTTCACAGCAGCTGGATTTGCACTTCCGACCAGGGGATACCATTACCAAACACCATGGCGAAGGCTGATGGATATGCAGGAGTTAGGACACTCATGCTCTTGCTCTCTCGACTCTCGCTCACTCTCTCTGACACACAGATACACTGTATATTTATAGAGACACAAACATGCACATGCTCACACAGCAGTAAAATTGCATACCAGACTAAAAGATATGATGCTACAACTCACGCTGTGCAACTTTACCCACGGATTATGATTGAAAGATCTTCCCTCCTTTCTGATTGTAAAGTCCTTTTTTTAAAGGTTTTACTTACCCTACTGTATGTGAAATAACCTCTTATATCAGCAGACTGTACATGGGTGGCATTGAAAGGGAAATAGCACTCATTTGAAATATTTTTATATGTCATGGCTGAGTAGCTATTGTGGAACTAAATAACCAAGTAAATTGCAGAGCCAGAAAGCTAGAACATTAATTTGTAATAGCACTTAGATCAACAGGCTGGAGCTACTCCACTGACCATAAACTGAAGACTGACTTTGAGGTCTGTTATGAACCTGCAAATATATCTATTTGTTAAGAAGCCCCTGACTTTATATCTTTTCCTGTTCTTTCATCATGGAACTGCAATGTGACATCACTGCTTATGAGCAAGAATACCACTCTTTGTGTTTCTGTCCATGTGAAACAATGGTAAATGTTCCCTGAATACAGGCTGAATTTGTCCTGGGATATAGGAAAATAATTTTTGACATTTTAAATTCACTGGTGTATCCGAGTCAGGATTTTAAGCCCTGCCATGGAAAGTCTAATCAGCTGCGACCACAATACTTTCCCTAAGAGCCACTATTCACTGGCTTGGCGAGGGAATGTAATCTTGCAACCACCTATACTGGAAAAAAAGCCAAAGCCTCACACTTACACTAGATCTTTCTCTGCCTGATAGCGTACGCTATCGTTCTCAATCATGTCCAGTGTGCCTAAGATTAGAAAAACATTTGTTCAGACAAGACAGTTGGCTTTATTTGAAACCGTGTCAACACAAAACCAACAAAGTGGCGGTTGTTGTTGATCTGAATCATCTTTAACAAAGAAATCATCAATTTCATGGACACTCATTTCTCAGAGGGACTCTTTGTCAGATAATTTGTTGGTGTTTTGAGGAAAACAAACCAGCTACACCACATAATTGTCAAAGCTCATTTTGATGAATGCAGGATAGTGGAAGTGACCAGTGTACCCTTGGTTTGAAGACCTGACAGTGAACTCTGAAAGGCCAGCCACCCCCCAGACAGCTTTCCCTCTGGCCTCTAGTCTCCATTATCCAGCCATTGCCTGGGGACCAATCACCCCGACTGCCCTTTCTGTCTCTCTTTTTCCCCTTTTTCCTTCTCTTTCACTATCTGTCTCCCTCACTATCTCTCTCCTTTCCTCTTCCCTCTTTCTCGTTTTCTCTCTCTCCAGGCTCTTTTTACCCAGTGCTTTCAAGAGCTCCCTGTGTCACCAGACTGATTAAAACAAACACTGACCCTATTTTGATATCTAATCCAATTGTGCTCTTTTTCTTCTCACTGGCCCCGGAGCACGCAGAGTATTAGGTGTCCTGGGAGCCACAGGGCCCCCCTCTGTAGCTGATCTTAGATTTCAAACACTCAGGACCATCACATATGGTGGGCAAAGAGTAAATAAAGTCTTATGAAACTCTCTTTTAGCGCTCATGTGTAAACAAGATTTTATATAAATCTATAAGCCTTATATTATTGTTGCTGAAACGATGATGCATGGACAAAATGATGCATGTGCCTGCCCCCATTCATGCATGTATGTTAGTTGTAATTTGAGTTCAGAGTAAGGAGATGAAAGTGTGAGTTTCAGAAAGCTAACCCTGCTGGCAAGGATGCTGGCTGGGGGGTTATTGAGAGAAGACTGCTGTTTATTGTTTTATTAACAAAAGCATGTTGGCCTCACCAGGTCAGGGCTTTACCTTTGACCCCCCAAGGAAAAAGACTAGAGAGCAGTGGCCTTTGTGTATCAAACAGGCAACTGTCCTTATTGAAGTCAGTGTGTGTCCATGTGTTTTGACAAAGTGTGACTCCACAGTAGACTATTGCTTTTTATCCCCTTACTTTTAAGACTTATAGAAAAAAGTTGCTACTAGTAATTTTCTTGCTGCTCTTTTGGGAAGCCAGAATAAATAATAAATAAAAAAAAATATTAAATGTAATATAAATATAAATTTCATAATAATACTGCACACACAAGTAATATGACTTCTGATGCTTAAATTCATTTTAAGGAATCTATAGTTACAGCCAGAAACTGATGTTTGTTTTGTCTGGCCCACTAACTTCAGTGCTGGACTAGTAGTTGTATATATCAGTGATATCAGATATTTTATCAGTATGGGCTCCCATTCAGAATTTAGTATCCATTTCTGTCTCTAGCTCTGTAATGAAACACAAACTGTCTCTATACGAAGAGCCAGAGATTCACAATGAACCTCACAGTAAGCTGACACATGTATAACATTTATATAGATGGAAACTTTCAGTTTCGGAGTAAGCTGGCCCCTCCCAAAGTGAACTGTTCTGAGAAAGAAGCAACAGATTGATATTTTGGGAATGTTTTTGTACTGCGGATGGACTTGGATGGCCCTCTGATCAACATCCTCATTATGTCACATCCTGAGGCACAGTGACATTAATGATACCATCTAGTGGTGATCAACAGTTACATCAGCTGAAATGTGCGCTGGCATTTGTATCCACTGATTTTGATTTATGAACATTAAATACAAATGTTTGGCACCAGTTTGCGTTCTTGACTAAGGCCACTTTCCCATTCACTTTAAATGGGAAAGTGGTCTCGGACTTTTGGACCATATTGTATGAAGGATGCAAATAAGTTATTAGAAGAAGTGCTGATTTGCGGTGCAAAAGTTTATTAGGTATTTAAATTGGAGCATTTAATTTCTATATCCTGTAAATATGTAGAACAAGGTAATTTAATTGATAAACACTGTGAAGCCTGAATATTCTCTCTAGATAGTGTGGTGACCGGTGAAATGATACCATCGAAATCATGCAATTTCATTTTCTTCTAAAGCACATATATTCGAAGCAGAGAGTGTAAAAACTTCATGCAGCCAGACAAACGGCCCGTTGAACAGGCACCTTCAATGTATGGAAACCAGCTTTGATTACGGCCAGAAACTCTTTCGTGGGCCTTGTGAATTATGGCCAATTACCATTACCCTTTTATAATAATCATTTTTTCCCCTACTGTCACGAGCAAGACCTTGGAGTTGCTATTACCTAAAACTTCAGTAGGCGACTACAGGTTGAAATATATGACGATAATCATTCCCACTAATGGCTGTGGAGCTTAGAGCAAAGGCAGTTTTTATAGAGCCCAGAACTGTACATAAAACCCTGAGACTAGCCAGATTTTATGACCAGGTTATTTCACCCTTTACTCTGTTGTTTATGGTTTTAATGGCAGACTGTTGCCAGCTTTCATGGCTGCAGTGGCTGATTTTAACTCAGGCAACATGCTGCTGACCCCAACGTTAAGCATCTTTACAGCAACAATGACACTCTTGCTTAATCATTTGAACCATCCTGTCAAACCAGTAGCTTGTGAAATGCATGTTAAATATATGGATACAATATCTTTCCTTTTAGCCTGCAGGAACGCTTTACTGTTGCTGTGAAGGAGCACACTGCAAGAGAGACATCAAACTCTAGTCACCCTGCATTTTAATCGATAATGAAACAGGGTGTGAAGAAAAAACAAGAAAATAAATGAGAGAGAGCGAGAAGAGGAGGGTGAGGTGTGGGGAGAATGAGACAGCGAGCAGTGATAATCGATGGAGGCCACAGAGCGATGGCAGAGGTGAGGTCGTTTGTCTCTAGGAAAGAGAGAGAGAGAGAGAGAGAGAGAACGAAGGTGGTATACAGACAGAGCTGTCTGTTGTTGGAGCTGGCAGCTGGCCAGGCTCTGTATGAGGGCGTCTGCACAACAGCAGAATTTATCACAGTGACTGCTGGCCTTGTTACTGATGAAGACATGAATCTGTACGTGGCTGGAGAGTAGGGCAGGTATATCAGCCATGATCTAAGCTGAAACCCCCAGAGCTGGCATCCAGTGACAAACTAAAAGAAATGGATTCAATAAATCCACATTCATGATTCTTACTGTACTCTTTTATCTGTCTGTGTGGTGTATGTGCACACATGTATGCTCATATGTTCCCTGTCACTATGATTCATAACTGTTGATTTTTACGATGCACACGACTGTGCTCTCTTCTCTGCAAGAAGTAATTGACTCTTGTTTATTCATTGAGCTTTTTCTAATAAACTTACACTTAACAAAAAACTTAACAAAGAAATCCAAGATTGTCAGTCTCACCCTGAATAGCGTTCAGCTGGAGGTTCCTGGAGCAAAATCATAGGTGTCCCCCTCCTTGCCATCAGGGAGAAGATACAGAATCATCAGCAGCAAAACCAGCAGAAAGCTGAACAGCTTCTTTCCCCAGGCTGTAAGGCTTATTAATGGACTGTCCCCCCTCCCCATATACACAACCACACGCACTCTTATCCTTGACAGCTAGTCACCTGTCAAGTCAAGAGACTGAACGCACTACCTGCACTTTTGTGAGAATGGACTATTTTAACTAGTGATTTTATTTCTATTGTTTTTATCCCTATTTATTATTGTTATTGGGAGGTTTATTATTCTGTTGATGTTTTTATCTGCACTGAGGTCACTGACTGAGAATCACAATCTCATTTTTCTTGTGTATGCAAAGGCACAGTGAAAAATGACAATCAACTTGAACTTGAACTTGAAACATAAAGCTGTTCTTACATACAGTGTGCTGTCATCCTGAGATAATTCACAACAGACCTTGTAACTAGGTACTGAAATGGTACCTAACTTATTATGAACAATGTGGCTTGAACTGAATGTTTGCAGTGATGACGCCATTGATTTAACAACACTTACATGCCATCTTTGTTATTTTGATGGAGTTTATGTTTTTTTTTTTCTTGTCCTCCCTTGTTATATTCAACTATAAGCTCTGCAGATTTCATCCATGTGTCTTGCCGAAGGTTGAATGTGTATCTGGTGCTGGTGTCTTGGTTGCCACTCCCTGCTGCAGCCCAGATGGCAGCGAAGCCCTCCCTTCACAGCAGAGATCTCAGCAGCCTGCCCCAACAGCCGGAGAGGCGATGGAGGGAGGAGAGAAGATTACCATGCTAATCGTGCTGAGACATGAGACTGATTGTGCAAACCTGTGGAAAATGGAAAATCAATATCTGTCATTTGCTGATCTTAGCGAACAGCATTACAAGGTAAATGCCTTTTTTATAACACAGCCTCAGTGTGGGCAGGTTTTCTCTGTCCACTTCCATGTTCCTATTTCACACTGCAGACATATAGAGGATACCAACTGTGTTGAAATTGTCCCCAGAAATATTTCACTCACATTATATAATGCTGCTACAATTCAAACCAGTAGAGGGTGCAACAATATCACAATCTTCCAGCATCATAAATGTCATCAATCTCTTGTAGGTACAGTTATATAAATGGTGCAAAGACTATACAGTGAATATATACACAGTATAATCTAAATGACAATCTGGAGATAAGTAAAATATTTAAATTGCTGTCATGTTACTTTGAGGCCACGTCAGCTTTGAAGCTCAATTTCTGGTATAACTTGGCATTTGATCAGTGAACTTGCTGTGTGATCAAACTGCAATACAATCATATAAACACAATTATGGGATAAAGAAACTGAGAAAAAACTGTAACATTTCAAAATGTGCAACCATAAAACTCTGAAGACTGCAGTGATGCTTGCTGATTATTGTCATCTGAAAAAAATAGCTTTAAAAAAATGACAATCTCATTTTTGAGTTTTACTTTACTTTTCCTTATGCAGGGCAGCTCAGCTTAAACACTGAGGTCCCTGCAGACTGCTGGCTGAAGTATCGGAGGCAGTGAAACATGAGTCACCCTGTGGTTTGTTTGTGAGCAGTGGCCTTTAAATTGCATACAGTAGGTCCATTAGATGCTCAAGCATGAATAAATAAGCCCCACTGCATATAATCTCTATAGGCACAGGAGCTGGGTGAAATATTGTTGACCAAAGCTGGATTCCTAAAATAGATATGGTGTGTTTTGTTATTTAAATTTCGGTAAACATCAGTGTAGCTTCAGCACAATGGGGGTGATTATGAAAATCAGACTAACATGATCTAAAGTAGAACTGCTTTGGGTACAACGCATATTTTAGAGAAACCTCATTAAAACATTGTTCTTAATTTGCTTTGCAGCATCTGCCACAGTCAAGGCTGATTAACCAAGAGATAGAAATTATAGAAACACAGAGATTTTTGTTAATATAGCTGGGACACACACACATGCATGCCCGCAACACAATGCACATGAACACATCCCCATTGTTCCTCAGGCAGCGCACATTTTTGACAAGAACCCAGCTGACAGGGTTACAACAGTCAGGGTGCAAACATTTTATTCACAGCCTTTTATGTTGTTACACAAAAGATGGTGCATGCTCTGCTTCTTTAAGCGTTGTGGTGCCCTTCTAGCACCAGTCTCTGTGGATTAGTCATCATGAAGTGTCGCTTAGGCTACACAGTCTGAGGTGGACTTTTCACAGGGTCTGTTGGGTTTTGGTGTATCATGTCACTCTGGTTAGGAGCAGTCCTCTGGTCACAATGTTGCTGAGATATTCAATATTTGGCCAGATTGAGTAATGAATCAAGCTGAAACCATGACTTTAAGTGATTTATTCATACTTTGCAGTTTTGTACTATAGTTTTGCTAAACCTGAGGAACAACAGCTACCACTTAATTGTTTTGTTGTTTCTATCAGGGTAAACCAGCTTAAACCCATTAATACCAACAAGGCCCAGTGAGTTTTCATTATACATGATAAGGATGAATGCCCATTGATCTGTGAACTAGCAGGAAGCCTTTACTGTTTGCATATTTCTTTTACTGTATGGCCTTGAACAGCAGGGCTCTGAGCAGCCATCTGCTAAACTGGAGGGCAGGATGCAGAAGACCAGTGTTCAAATCACACTTTCACCAAAATCCACAGGGATAAGACTTTAACCCTCAAGTCTAACTATGACCTTGACATCTTACTGCACTGTAAGAAAAAGAAACAATTACCCACATAATTTGTCCAAGCAGCTGGTAGAAGCACGGCAAACTAAAAACAGGAATTGTGACATTTGTTTAATTTCACACTTCGTTGATTTTGCTCCCAGAAAATGAACATTTATATTTGTTTCTTCCTTCACAAATACACAAAGCTACTTCACAAGTACAATGTTAAATGCTGATGGCTCCGAACACGGCACTCAATATTTGCATCACATATTCTTTAGAGAATTCACCATCACTGATGTTGTAATCCTGCTGACATGATAAGCTGTCTGATCTGTTTCCAGCAGCCCCCTCTTCCTCACACACCCACACACACATGCTATATAAGCAACCACAGGGCAGAAAGCACTAATGGAGGAATTTGGCATTATGGTTAGCAGTGCAGCATTAATTCTCCATTCCCATCAGTAAGTGAACAACCCATCACAATGGTATTTATCCTTGTAAATATATCTCTGTGGAGGTGTCTATATTGTCACACATTTTGGATTAATATGAAAAACATGAAGAGATCTGAAGTGATGGACAAATGACAGATTTCACCATAAATAAGGTTCTGCAGACTTTTGAGATGCTGAATGATAAAATGCCAGGTGAATGATGAGAACAACGGCAGGATTTTATAGTAGTTCCATTTTATTTTATTTTAGTTCTATTTTGGCCGGCTTGTCACCTCTTTTGGCTCATAAAACTGACTAATTAGTAAATTCAGCCGCCCTGTAGAATCTTTTTTTATCTGCCAATTTTATTGTCTATTCTCTTGGGAGCAGGCCAGATTTTTTGTATTGCTCCAATAAAATCACAGACTCTTCTCACTGACTGCAGCCCTGTGACATAAAGATTATTAAACTGTTCTCTGTTGTCTCTGCAAAAGCTCTTGATGGTGACTGCATCACACCTATGATGTTTCACCAGCCTTTTTTATTATAGTTTTTATTTAAATCCTCAGCAAACACATGAAGGGAGAACCCTCATTTTCAATGGTGATGAGGAACAGATATACAACATAAGCAGAGAGCTAAAATCACCAAAGAAAGGAGGTAGCAATAAAGGACAGACAGACGGCCAGACAGACAGACAGGAACAATTAAAAGATTAAAAGCAATAACAATTACAATCAATAATATAAGCAATTGATTCGAACTGGCTCAGCAGTATTAATGATGTCAACATGAGGTTTTTTTTAAGCATATTACAAGTGTGTGGGGCACAGTAACAGAAGACAGATATTCCTAACTCTGCATGACTTTTTGGCCCCTGTAGGCTTAGCAGAGCAGGCAGGCCAGTTTTTTGGTAAAGTAGACAATCGCATGTCCCACAACTATCTCCGGTGATCAATCGATAGGTGAAGGAGTGCTGATAGCATTTGAGATAGATTTGACTATTTTCCAGAATTTATTGGGGTTATAAGAATAATTAATAAAAGAGTGCAGATAGTAGTCAGTTTAATTTAATTTTGTGTTTATTAGATGTCTCAAGGCAAAATCACGACCATCGATTTTACCGCTGCACATTTATCAAAGGTGTCAGTACTTGTGCTTGTCCTCTTGGTGTCATGACTTTTGTGTATGTTTCTTTATCAGGGGAAGAGGAGTGAAGCTTTACCACAGTGCTAATGAGCCTCCTGTCACATGAACAGCAGGGTTGAGCTATTAAAGGGAAACAGGCAAAGGGCAAGTGAGGAATACTTAATGAGCAATCTCTCCTGGAACACTATTGAATGCAAACAGCAGATGATATCAAGGAAAATGTGCAGGTTTTTAAACATTTTATGAACAAATTTGAAGGAGGACATTTAACGCTTTACGTCTTTGTGCTCTGTTGTCGTTGCACCTGAGCCAGCATGGTTACAGTTGCCCTGTGGCCCTTTCTTTCTCCTTATTCATGGGCAGAAAAGCAGCACATAATCAGTCCCTCCTCCTTGCTCATTTGTCCATCTCTTTGCAGCAGCAGTACCTTCACACCCAGAGGGATGTAGGTAAGGTGTTTGTACACTGACGAGTGGGGACTGCACCATTAATAGCAGTCAAAGAGGGGTGGGGCAGAAAGAGGAAGTTGCACTGTCAGTGCTAGTGAGGCTCAGCTGCACACAAACACCCCCGAGAAACAGATCAGGTTTTGCCCACCAGTGTTCGTCAGCATGTTTAATTTGTGACCTGGCAACCTGACTCTCATGAGGGTAGATATAAATGTGGTGCTCCACTGATGGTGTATGGGAGTTCTAATATCATTATCAAATATATAAACATCACCACCATTCACAATTTGCTCTCAAGCTTTAGAATAACATTGCATCCCACTGAGAACTGTGGTGGGGAAACATGTTATCTCACCTGTTCCAGTTATCACATTAAGAATAAGATCAATATGTGTTAGTGCACTCTTGGATTATATTATTGCAGATGAGTGAGACAATCAGTCTCGATGTGCTGTTTGTTTCCTCTTTATTTACTGGTCTTTAGCGGTCCGACTCCACAGAACGAAACCTTTATTGATGGTCTTAAAAGGCTCTGTAAATCACAGCCCAGTCTGATGGCTCATTACCCCTCTATTCTGTACTCTAATTTAAGAATGTGAAATATTAAGTGCCTTACTGCAGCCTTTCTCTCACCCACGTTCTCTCTGCTGTGTGAAGACGAATAAAAATAAAACCACCCAGCTCAAGGTCAAGATGTTTCAGGTCAGAGCTGTATTAATGGAGAGTCATGTTGATGTTGTGAGTGGAATTTCTCCTGTGGGACCATTTGTCAGGTATGAAATATGAGTTTTCTTCTTACAAAATGCTGTTTCCATCCAGAGGTGCCTGGCTCAGTGATCCATGCCATCACTCTGAGAATTATGACCTGTGTTTATTCATGACGCTTTAAGGTGAGTAATACTGCTGCAGGAATCTGGCTATAACAGGAGGCAGACAACATTGTGTCTCCTGTTGTATAATTTGAAGGTGTGATAAGCTGCATTTTTACGAGTCGAGTCAAATGTAAAAAATGATGAACCACAGGCAGGAAAACCAGCCTGTGATAAGTTGTGTGTGTGGAGGAGGGATGTTGTGTTATTACTTCTGTGGCCCATTCATAGCCAAACTGCAGAATGCCAGAAGGTGCTAGAGAGGGTAAAAAAAATGAAAAGAATGAAAATCGCTCACAGGGTGAGTAACCATCATATGATCGGTGGTTGCCATGGCAACTGATCCCAGCAGTCAGCCCTTGGAAAGTGAGTCACATGAGTGTATTGAAGGAGACAGGAAGCGTACTGTGCATAGGCCTACATGTTGTCAGTTGATGCAGTGTGAGAGACAGAGGAGGGGTGTGTGTGATGGAAGCAGAGAAGTTCGAGGACTTAGGATGTCCTGCATGTATTCTTAAATCATAGAGTGGAATACAGTATGATGTACAGTAGGAATAATTATCATTCAGATGAGGCAGAAGCAATTTGGAAAAAATCACCTTCAATATGAAAACCTCACATAGCAGGAAACTCTAATATTACACACTAATATTCTATGTTATGACATTAAAGACGTTTATCATAGGGAAAGCATCCTAGTAGCATATTTCATCACTAAATACTTTAACACATACAGTACATTATCCCAGTGCTTGTTTGACTCACACATTCTAACAACCCCATTTTCACTCCGCTTAAAAGAGGTAGAATATTGCTGTGAGCCTCCCTCTGAAACACCTCTGTCCAAGAGTGTAATATCTCAAATTGATGGGTGAGACCAAGGATGTACCTCCTCACACCTCATTGACACTTCAAATACTCACTGCAGAAATATAATTGTGCCATCCACCTCTGAGTTGTCAGGATAATTAGCCACATCTTTCGAATCATTTAGGCAAACAATTACATGCAAAATAGAAACAACAAATGTTATTCAAACCTCTCTTGTCTAAAAAAAAGCCATCTAGTGAGCCAGGAGAGGAAAATATGGAGTGTGGAGCATTGTGAGACAACACCACAGGCAGAATAAATTGCTAGTGTCAGAGAGAAAAATGACTATGAGACAAATTATCTGCACTTGAGAAACAGCTATTAGCAAGCACTGTCTTTTCACACTTATTTTAGTCCACATCACTGAGGGCACAACAGTAAATTGTGACATGTCTATCAGGTATTAATGTGAAGCAACTCTTGTTTAAAGGAAGTAAAGTGTCGGTGTAGCTTCCATCAATGTAAAGCTTACAGTGTTAGTGATGTTTAATGAAGATAATGAAGGTCTGTATGTGGATTTCTTATGCTACCGCTACTTCTACAAATACTAATATTAAAGTCATGATAATATTGGTATTTTGGACTATTCCAAATCATACAAATACAGGAGGGTTATTAACACTATTTGCACAAACAGCATATTTAATCATCTTGTTTGATGTGCCTGATTGAGGGCTGCTTGTGTGATGCTCTCATTATCGCCCTGGGAACACTGCAGATGTTTTTTTTTTTTTTTGTCTTTTAGATCAACTGCTGACGTGAGCACGAGCGGGTGAGTCAAACCTGCGTCAGACTTCGTCGTGACTTGCCATAGTAATTTCTCCATCCTATGGGGAGCTGATTTATCCCACAACACAACCATAACCACGTGGAAACCAGAGGTGCGAGCAGGTCTTTTTCGCAAGGCTGCAGAGCATCGGTAGAGCGCTGGACTGGTGGTTGTAAACACGCCATCACCTGCAGAAGTTAATGTGATTAGCCTATAGTGGCCAAAGTTGAGGCAGGCGTTGAGCTCCTGCGTCAGATTTTACGCACCGCGCGTCTTGTGTGACTGGAAGCTGTGATTTCGCATCTCTCTGCACGCAGAGATGTTACATACGAAGACAGTGCCTGAATGAAGATACAGCACACTCACTTTGGATTCATACTATCACGCTGACTCGGACATTATAACTCGGTCTGGACACTGTACAAGGTAGGTTATAATATTCTTCCATTTTAATCATTTAATCGATGTAAATAGATTTCTCTGATACATACATTGTTTGTTGTTGTCGTGAATCGATTGACTGGTCCGTGTTAGTTTCCGCAGCAAAATCCACTTGAAGTCACTTATTAGATATGAGCTTTCACCTCATCATCACCTGTCAAATGGTGATTTCGCCGCAACATTGACGGTGATCGTCGTTCATTAATCCTTACTGTTTAACGCTGTCACGCCATACGTGCCTATATTTGGCTCATATATGCATCTTCTGCGGAGCGATCACCTGCTGTTTAACAGTGATGGTGTTTGCATCTCCGCATTGCTATTAATAGGTGATTCATTTGACCTTGACAAAGCGTCAGAGGTTATATCCACCTAGAGAGACGCTCCTCAAGCTGTGGTGTGTGGGCCTACATGCTACGTCTCTGAAGGATGTCTGAACATGGACATGCATGCGCCGTTTTGTACCTGTCAGACTCACGGTCGTTCAGAAGGGAAAGTAATGAATCACTGCTGAGTGGTTTCTGTCCACACCTTGTATTTTACAGTGACATTTTTCTCTTCACAAGTGGCTTAAATCTAAAAGCCAGAAACGAATGTGTTTTTCTTTGATGGATGCCTGATTGGCACTGCATCAGATCCTACAACTGACTCCAGCTTTGCCACAATCTATACTCCCCCCTTGGCCCTGTCACAGCAGCTCCATGTTATTTGCAGCCATCCTTCAGGGGATATCACGTCTGTCCGCATGTGATGGTGAGAGGAGAGATAGGCGACCACTGATGCTGCAGGGGATGGGATTTCAATTTTACAGGAAGAGCCATTGCTTAGCAACCAGACTAGATAAAATGGAGCATATCTTTGTAGAGGAAACAGTGAACCTGTGATGTTACATCATCAACACCAAACTGTCCGTGGAGGATTTTGAATAAAGTTACAGGAACACACATCTGCTGCCCTGCAGGTTTTGGACATGATGGTCTCAGGGGTCCACTCCCATTTTTTTGGGAAGTAAATAAATACTTCACAGTCTGCAGCATCCTTCCATGAATGTTCAACCTTTTATTGTCTTGTACAGTTCTTGAGCAGTTTGTCACAGTTCTTTGGAAGAAAAAAACACTTCTGGCCACTCACTATGCTTCTCTCAAATGGAGACTGACTACTGACTCATATTCTGTAGCACTGTCTTGCACTGTGTGAAGTCCTGCTGTCTGTCTAATGTGCCATCTGTGTTAGCACATACTGTGAAGTTCTGAAAGTTGCTGGCCAATATCAAAAACTTTCACTGCTTATGTTTACAAAAACAGCTTAAACACAACTTAAAATCCCCCAAAACTCATGAACTTCACATCTCATCCAGAGAGCGTTTGATGATGATTCAGTTTTATGTAGTTGTAGACTGTTGTGGGAAAGGTCACTGCTGCTCTAGGATCTGTGTCGAGCTTTCAGCCCCGAAGCTGCTGTGTGTCGTGACTGCAGGGGCTCATCGCTACTGTTGAGGAATGTGATGTGCGTGCTGCTGGTGCGGCCTCTGGGTGTGCATGGAGTCGAGTGGGCTGGCAACCATTCTCGTGAAGTCACTGTGAATAAAAGCCCGCCTCTGATTTCAGTCGGCGGCATCTGTTTTCAGATTAGAGGCCTTGTCTCCAGATCAAACACCTCTGGCTTTCTATTAGATATCCAATGTTTAAATTGTTTCTTATTGGTGTTTTAGAGGGCGGTATTGACTATGGAAAGTTTTCATATGATAACACAATGCACAGATGGAGACACAGTAGATTATAGTATTTCACACAGGTTTATTGTTATATTTGTGCTTTTTACATATGTATATGCATATATTGATAGCAGGTTAGGTAATTATTTTGTACTAGTAGCTTTTTCACATCTCAAACTACAACTGAAAGTGTGCGCTAGCTCTACGTAAGTGATAAATAAAGCATTCAAAACTTCAGCAACATCATCTCGTGTTTCTAAGTGGGAAAACATTTTCTAACCAGTCTAACCAGACAGTGGTGAACTGAATAATCCACTACAACTGGAGCTGTGCTGCCTCCCCTGAAATTAGTACCACCTCTGCTAACATGAAAAAAAAGAAAACTCTCTGTTTTATGAAAAAATACATTGAAATTCAAGATAAAAGAAAAAAGAGGATGTTCAGCCACACAGAACATATCTTATATTTTATCTCCACAAGAAGAGATGTGGGTGGTGTACCATGCTTGTCTAAACAATCACTGTAAAATCCTCATTTATGCAGGAGATTCAGACCTCCTACAGTTTGTGCTCTTGTACTGTGTTGTTGCCAGTCTCCTATAAGAGAGGCATGAAACACTGGATTGTAGGATTATTAGTGGATTTTGCAGTGGGCCTCTGAGAGAGTTACACATGCCAGAAAAATTGGACTTTCCAGACCGGTTTTCTCTTCAGTAAAAATGCCTGTTATTTCAGGACCTATGGACTTTGCGACTTAATCATTACAGCTACGTAAAATTTTAAAACAACCTGCAGACAAGATGTTGAAACCGTGTGATGAGAAAAGAACACGGACACTAAAAATGGATGAAATCTGGCCTGAGAGGCTTTAGTTTTATTGCAGCGTTCAGCAGCCACACAGTCAGGCTTCTCATTGCTATGCTGTTCACATGACTCAACTTTGGTATAATGTGTTCTACTATGCAATGGATTGTAATTCAATCTTTGTGTCTCATTTGCCATAATGAAGTGGATTACTGAAATACCTCACTGATGGCTCTGAAGTGCTGCAGTTTTACAATCATTCTTAAAAAATACTCCATTGTATGTACTAACTAGCAAAGTGGAAAAGCAGTGCACATGATTATCACAGATCCGGCCCCTGAACTGTTTCCCTGTGATGTTGTGATTTGTGTCATTTTTGTAGCCCATACGCTCCATTCAAGAAATAATCTTTCATCTTTTTGGCCACTTTTCATGTGAGATAAAGTAGTTTAGGTATTTTCTAACTGTCAAACACAAGTAGCATGTTGATGAACTTTCTGTGACCGGCCTACAGCGTTAAAGCTGGAATAGCTACTGACCTTGTAGAACTTTTACTCCTTCAAACTTATGAAGTCATTTCTTGAGCCATTGCTTGAATTTTCTGTTGTTCAGTGTTCATTGTTACACCCCTCTCCGTTTTTGAGGTGGATTGTTTCCTAAGGGTCAAGCTTGCCAAGTTGAGAGCATAAGGAGGGACAGTTACAGCAATGGTTGGGTCTCTATGTGTAAAGTATTGTTATAATAACAACAAATTGATTTAAGATGAAAACATACTAAAATAATTCTTAATCAGCTACTTTTCTTGTCTGTCTACAAACATTTCTCTTCACAGATCTAAGAACAAAAGCACAACCGCCTTTCCCTGGCACCTTTCCACCTCTCCTCTCTTCACCTCCACCTGTGTTGCAGCCATGCCAAAGAACACCAAGGTGACCCAGCGGGAGCACAGCAATGAGCCGGTCACTGAGTCGGTGGCAGACCTGCTGTCTCTGGAGCACCCCATGGACTATAAGAGCAGTCAGATGAGTATGGGTCTGAGTCCTGGCTCCACTGCTCCTGTAAGGGCCCTGCTACCTTCTCCTGACCCAGACGCTGACGATGGCCGACCAGCTTGGAACAACAAGCTGGAGTACATCCTGGCCCAGGTGGGCTTTTCTGTGGGCCTGGGTAACGTCTGGAGGTTCCCCTACCTGTGCCAGAAGAATGGTGGAGGTAGGTGGATGAATGTCTGTACACGGTTTTGGTCCATTTTAACTGCTCAGTGTGTGTTTAAACCAGAGAAAAGTTTTGTGTGTAAAACGTAGTAACACTTCTCAGGTTTTTAAGTCAGTTCCTAATTGGGCCACCCATGGTGAACATGTGTCCCCTCAGAGTGCCTAATAATTGTTAACAACAAGTAAATGCTCTGCTGAGTCAAGGTTGTTAGTGTTAAATTTTTTATTAGTTCTGTAAAATCCTCAGTGAAATATGTGGCCATATGGGAATAGTTAAATTAAAGTTACTACAAGCAACTTTCATTTTGTGTTGATTTTGGTGGCCCCTGTGGACAAAAGTGGTAGTGTTTCCCAGAATGAAGACTGCGTTTCCCATGAGCACCTTCTGTCATAAGACTCTTGATCTGGCTAGCTTGCATATTTGTATAGCGATGAGGTCAAGTGTCTATTGGTGGCTATGTAAGATTAATAATTGTAATATGATGATGCTGAAACAAAACCTTGTTATGCTATTGTTCATATACCTTATATACATATAAGTCTGCATTCACACCAAATTTGGCAATGCAGCACCTTCCCACAGGGCTGTGCGGAGGTGGGCATGTTTATTTGTGCTTTAGAACATAAATGCTTTGAAACTTTGAAAATAATGTTTTATTTTTCAGATTCATTCCCTGGTTCTTGCCAGAGCTGCTCACTCTCTTCATTCACTCTTTAGCTCAGTTGACCACCTCCTCTTTGCTCTCTCTCTTTTTCTCTCATATTTTTTAAAATGAGTCAGGAAGCTGACAACAGGTTGATCTATACTTTTAATGTTATCAAACAAAAAGAAATGGCCTGCCTTTGTCCTAGTAACCCCCTCATGCTACAATGCAACGTGTAATGTAATCAGAGGCCCTTCTGGTCTGTGTGCTGTAATCATCTCATCTTATTTTGCAGATAATCTGAACCAGTGGTAGGCATTTAGAATAGGAAAAAGGCAATGAATGCTACTTGCACCCCAGTACAATTAGGAGTGCATGCTATTTGTAGGCTACCCTGCGGGACTGAGTGTTGGAGGGGAGCGTCTGGAGATATGCGGAAGACTCCCGTTTCCTACCGGGACAGCGGGATAAATATACGTCGCTGTTCTCTTCTGTATATAATCATTTCTGTCCGGTGAGATCTATCACTTCTCGGTGTGAAAAAATGTCAGGTGTCGCGTGTGAGCGTGAGAGCAGCTTGAAATGCATGTGTCTCACGCCCAATGCCTGAGACTTGAGAGGTCTGAAATGTATTTGGTATCCATGGCAACCATAGACTTGTCTGTCAAGATTTGATTTCCATCATATAACAAACTGAAGGTTGTAAATTGAAATATTTTCGGGTTGTATGGATTTACTTAAAGTTATGAAAATGCAGCAGAGTTTTTCCACTGAAAACATTATCAATATATAACTGCTGCTGAAAAGATTCGAATCCGAGTCTCTTGCACTAATGACGGACACGCTACCCATTACATCACCGCTTCGGTCCTACATCTTGATGTGCCAGCTCAATATTTTTGCTAATACGGAAGATAGATATTGGTGACAAATAATTTCTAACTGACAAACTGACGCTTGTATGCATTCTTTGAAGAAAGATTATGAAAATATAATACAACTTTGCCACCAGAAATGTCTTTAGAACAAACATTAGAGATGAAACCTTTCTAAATTCGCCTTTTTCTGCTGGCGTGGAAGATGAATGTCCGGCATGTTCTCACGTTGTTATACGTCTAGGGTGCAAATAGCTCAGCTGTGTGGCCGAGGCCACAGGGGTGCAAATAGACACTCCGTTCAGTGTTAACAACTTGGCGACTTTCTTGCTAAATCTGGCGACTTTCCAAACCCTCTTAGCAACATTTTTCCTCAAAAGCGACAAAAATATAACATAATTGTGAATTGTTATTACATGTAATTTTCCATACATTTATCTCTTAGCTCTAACCATTTCCAGTACATTTGATTTTGGTACTCACCGTTCTCATTTAAAAGTTCCTCTCTGTTTGCCTCTTGATGGAGCCGCAGCCTCCTCCTCCTTGATAAATGAGGTCCTGTCAACCAATTAACCAAGTAATCGTGCCAGTCAGAGGGGCAGTCTCTCCAGCATTTCTCAGATATAGTGAACATGTGCTGTCAGATAAGGCACTTTCTCTTTAACAAAATGAGGGAACGCTGAGAGGTCTGGTAATGCTGTGAGATCCTCCAATTTAGATTTTTATTTGCTTTTCTTGCCAGTTTCACAGCCTTATCTCCTTGCTATTATGATATTTATGATGAGATGAGAGGGTGGTGATGACTAAGATGGAGGAAGTAGAAGAGTAAACACTGATTTCCTGTCCTTTCAGACATTTGTTGGTTCTACCTTGTGTGGGAGGTGTGTGTTAAGAGGACATCTGAAATACATTATATAACAAAGCTGAATATGTGTCCATTTGCACATTTTAATCAGAGTTTGCACAGTGATGAGTGTGTATTTCCTGCTGGATCTTGACTCAGTGGTGGGTGCTTCATTGTCCTGTCTGGGCTGGGCAAGATATGTCTGTCTCTTGCCCATCGTTGTCTATTACCTCCTTTCTGTATGTCTCCCACTTTTTTTGTCAAATGAAGTCAGGCTTATTTATATCACCTGTCAACACAAAGGCGCACATCTCAAAGAACACAAGACCAAATCATTAAATCTGTCACAAAACTGAATAATGCAATTAAGTCTGCAGCAAAATAAAGAAAACAAGCAGACTCATCTACCTTAGCGCACTGACCATAAATCCTGCTCTAAAGCCCACCTCTTAAAAGCAAACTTTCAATGAGAAACTTTCCTCTTTCAGCAGATAAATGTGAAAACAGCCTTGTAGTGCAAAACTTGGCACATACATCATTCTTCACAGTGAAGCTCAAACATCCAGCTGAAGGAACAAGAAGAAAAACATATTTTTCAGTCGAAAGGGACTTTAAGTAATTTATTTCTATGATCTCAAAACAGAGGTCCCAAGTAAACCTTTTTTCAAGAAAACAATGGAACAACAAGAAAAACCTCTAGAACATCTAGCAGCCTTTAGCGACTTTAATGGTCTTTATGAAGCTGTGACAGCTAAGTGGTGAAGAGGGGGAACTAACTTTAGTGGGAGTTCTCCTCGCATGTTTGCACCCTGCTCCCAGAGGATCTAGTTCACTGTATGGCCTGAATATACCTGCAGGGGATATATATATTTATATATACTAATGAAAGTGTTGGACAGAACAGATAACATAGAGACAATCATCACATGCATGTCTAATTAGTAGTGAGTCCTGTTTGTGGCTTTATAAGAGAATGAATAAGCTCAGTAACATTTCCAGGGTAATTTGGCTCCCAGATTATGAGACTAGTGCGCAAGAGAGAAATTAGTGGAGTGTCCAAACTTAAAAGAGGTTCATCTTCTGAGTGGCATGAATTGGCTCAGCAAATGTCATAGCAGTCAAGGTCATTTGAGGACCAATAATGATCACAGGGCATTTTATGGAAATCCAGCCATTAATATTCAGTTGATGAGGGTTCTAGAGGGAAAGTCATCAAAATTATCATAATTCCTAATGATCATCCCCATCCTGTAGGCCTGTTGGAGAAAATCTCGGGGGGGGGAATGAATGTAGAGATTCTCCACCAGTGTGGCTGAATTGTAGTATGTGTAAGGAAAAACAATATAGACTACCTCCCCACTGACACGTTCTCTTTCCTGCTGTTATGTGTGTCTGCAGCTCAGAATAGACATCAAAGATCCATGAAAGCAGGCAGCAACGCAGGAGTCACTTCTAACAGTCCAGATAATAATACCACTGTGCAACATAAGACTGTGTTCCTGTCTTTGCTTCCTTTGTCTGCCGCTAGCTCTAATAGCCACTCACAACGCTGTCCGTAATTTTGATCGAGTCAAACGCCAATGTCATTTGTTTTTAGTCTGGAAACAGGCTGCTCCCTCCAGCTGTCCATCAGTATGAGTCCTTCCTTTCTGGCTTTGGATGGTTTTGTCACCATGGTGCCCCGTCATCTCTTGACGTAAGCAGGACTGGACATGACGTGCCTGTTTCTTTGTTCTGCAAAAACAGCTATATCTATATCTGACAAAATATTGAATCAGACTTGAAGATGAAAATAAGAAAATAAAGAGAAAGTGAAAGTGAGAGGGAAATAAGAAAGGAAGTGAAAGCTGTGAGAGAGAATAGAGTGGCAGAGGACAAAATGAATGGACCCCAAAAAAAGACCCTGACCCCAAGAATTTGACAATGTCCCCTCTACTGAACATGAACTTCAAACATGTTCATATAACCAAAGTCAGCTGTACATACTGCAGTAACTCTTCTTCCTTCTGTTCCTGCTCTGTCTCAGGTGCATACCTGGTGCCCTACTTCATTCTCCTCCTCCTCATCGGCATCCCCTTGTTCTTCTTGGAGCTGGCGGTGGGCCAGAGGATCAGGCGTGGCAGCATCGGGGTGTGGAACTATGTCTACCCACAGCTGGGAGGCATTGGGGTTTCCAGTCTGATGGTGAGTGCAGATATAACCTTGTTAACAAGACATTAGTTCATCATACTTGTGGCTTTACAGCACACCATGATTATATAAGGTGTACACATTTTCATTAACATCTGATGTTTAAAAGTCATTCATCAGTGACGTACATGTCAGTAATAGGATGTTCTAATAAGAACAAACAAAAGAAATCCTCAAAAAAATGTATTGCACAATACTTCAATGCAAGAGAGAGATGTACAATAATACAATACAATAGAAATAAAATAGCTCTACATACAGTGTATATTATCACCTTATAGAGAATGAAATGATTGATAAAGCAGCTGTCATCTGCCAACCACAAATAAAGAAGGATGGATAGCTCTCTCTGTCAATAGCACACTTTTATTACTCAATTTCTTTGTTGAATAAGTACAAAAACATTTTATTAAAGCATATTTTACTACTTTCTGCAGTCATAAACCTAATGAATTTGGTAAACAATCCCATGCCATGTATGCTCAAATGGTGGCTGTAAAATTGTTTAATTCATAAGGTCACAAATCATGCAGTGGTTTCCACACCAGCTCCAGCTCTAGCATTAAGGTGGAATTTGCTGCTAGACTGGTTTGAGAAGCTTCTAGGGTCATTTTGATACACCATGAATAAATTCAAGTTAACCACACTAGCTCTCTGTTCACCTGTCTCATTAATGAACCAGTGAGGGAGCCTGCCCTACTCCCTAGAGAAAGGCTTCTTGGAGTAAAATAAACATTTTTATTGATGACTTAATAATATTTGATGTCTTATTATTAGTGAAAAAATCTGCAACAGATGAAAGATCATTCATGATAAAACATATAACATTACATATATAAAACATATAAGTCAACATATAAAAATGAGAAGGTAAGAAGAAGAGATAATACAATAAAGAGAGAGATATAAGAAGGTATTAGTACTATTAAAAAAGCAATAACAATAATAATACTGATTCTAAAATGAAATGAAAACTTTTTGAGTCTGCTTTTAAAAAAAGACAGAAAAATTTTGTAGCAGAGAATTTCAGAGAGTTGGACCATAATGACTTAAGGCACAATGAACTGCTTAAAATGCGATACAATAATATGGTAAAGTGATTATTGGACATTATGATTACAGCAGCTTTCTGAGGAAATGTATTTATGACCACCACCCTGAAACACCAACACCATGTTAAAGGATTGGTGTTGGATCTCAGATGGTCATATCTTACTTAAACTTTGTGACTCAGAATCATGTTATGTGCAAAGACAACAAACATGCTGTGAAACTCAGGCTACAGGACTCCCCCTGCCTGCTCATATTAGATCCTACTGATGTTTTACAGTGAGCAACATGCAAAGACCAGCGCAGATCACTGTCATAATCTGTCGCCATCATCAGCAAGAGTACTGACCCATCATGTCCCCATCCAATCAACGTCATTGGCCTAAAACCTAGTCATGCAGCTGCTGAGTCGTTCAGTCAGCGATGCACTCTGTCAGTCTTTCTGTTTCTCATCCTGAGAGTGATTTCATCAATCTAGTGTAAAACAGAGGTGGGGAGGCCTGGCCTGAGGCAGTGAGGCGTGTGGCAGCTCGGATGTGGCAGAGGGAGATTCAGCAGCTATAAATACTTCCTCATAGAGGACCCCGGCCTTAGCTGCTGAAAGCAAACAGCTCAATAATTCATATGCACTCTGACTTAAGCTCTGTCTGCTCAGCGTCTGTGCCCTGGCTCAAGAAGTGATGTTCACCTCAGCAAATAGCAAATAGTTTGTCCCCTGTGCTCTTTGTGTTTGTGTTTTGTGTGGTGAGACAGTGATTTTTAGTAGAAGTGATAAGCATTGCTGTTGTCTCTTTTTTTCACCTCAGGTTTGTGGTTTTGTTGGCCTCTACTATAATGTGATTATCGGCTGGAGCATCTTCTATTTCTTCCAGTCCTTCCAGTATCCACTGCCTTGGGCTGAATGCCCCATCACACGAAATGGAAGTCAAGCTAGTGAGTCCACAACACACTTAACAACTCAGCTGAAACTATAACAGCAAATTAGCTATTTATTGGAAAGCCCCAATGCCAAGTGGAGGAGAAAAGAATCCTGCAGAGTCCTGCAACACCATTTAATAATCAGCCGATAATAGCTCAGCAGATGCAGACCAACAGTACACAGGTAGGTGCTTAAAGCTGCAGAACCTGCCTTTACATTGAAGCAGTGTGACTCTGCAGTCAAGCAGCAGTGTTTCTGCAGGCTTACAGAAAAGTGTTTGTGCTGCCTCTACAGCTAAGACGACCTACTCCTCCTCCTAAAGAGCAGTTCTGTTGGTGAGGCCTGTCAGATGGTATCACCCGACCAACAGCGTCAGTATGTAGAGTGGCTGGCAGCTGGTGGCCTGTGGTGCAGGCTGTGGCAGAGTAAAGGGCATCAGCTTCCATTACCAATGAAATCAAGGATGTCAATTCTGCTTATGATTATGTTTGTAGAGGGGAGGGTGTGGAGCGTCCAGTTGGATTTAGTTTTGCTATTTGCAGAAGTAAAAAGTACAGTAACTACATGTCATTTATTTAAGCACAATTAAAGTACTTCTGCTTTACTTGAATAATTCTATTTTGTTTTATTTTTTACTAATGTAATTTTTACCCTACCCTCTACCCTACTTTGCAGGTTTTCAATAACAGTCTGGTTTTATCTTAAATCAGAAAAGTGGACAAATCTGTCAGAACACTTAGATGATTTGCTTCTCCAAAAACAATCAAGTGCAGATTTTTTTAAATATCAATATTAGTATCTTGAAAGAAGACAGAATAATTTATTTTGCATTGAATCAAGAAAAACTGTATTTCAATGATTTATGGAAACAGCTTGAAATAATCTCACTTCCCTGGCAGATTTATTAAAATTAGTCATTGGGTACAATTAAGCACACAACAGTTTACATAGTTTGATCAGCTCCACTTCAACTAGCTGTAACATTAAAATACTGTTTACACATGCATGCACTGAGTGTCCACACTGTTTATGACATTTCCCTCCTTTTTCCCTCGTTGCTGTTGTAGTTGTGGTGCCGGAATGTGAGAAGAGCTCGGCCACCACTTACTTCTGGTACCGCCAGACTCTTAACATCACCAGCAGTATCGACGACACTGGCGGGTTGAACTGGAAGATGACCCTGTCTCTGCTGATTGCTTGGATCTTGGTCTGCCTGGCTGTCATCAAGGGCATCCAGTCCTCTGGGAAGGTACGGGGTCTCTATGGCTTCACAACAGGGGCCTGTAGATTATGTATATGCCTTCTAAAAAATACAGGCTCTTTATAAAGATGCTACACAATAAATCATCACAACAAAAGCTTTACAATTCTATTTTTAATCAATGATTCATCTTCATCAGTAAGTGTTTTATTCACTTTGCTAATACTTTTCAGTCAGAGGTAAGATGCTAAAGCCTGTCATCAGCACTAGTCTATTTTTGGATCTCATCTATATTATGGAAGAGAAAGACATGCAACATTAATAAGCTTAAGCTGAACCAAGCACAGGCCGGTTCAGGATGCAGATGGAAAATGCTCCGTTTGGCAACAACTGCAACAACATCCTGTAATCTCGATCCAGAGAGTGAGTCATTTACCACAGCGTAACATCCAGCCCACAGTCTCAATAGGAAAATACACAACAGAGATCGGATCGCCAAGGTCTGACATGGTGTTTTAAACATTAAACGTAGTAATCCAATTATCATAGTCAGTAGTGCAATGATTCCCCGAAATGCTGTAGGACAGATTTTTGACTCATCTCTCTAAACCTCAAGGACTCCTCTCCAGATTCAAAGCAAAGCGAACAAAAAGTACTAAAATCAGTTTTGGGATTGATTCATTGGGTGTATGTGTGTATGTGCAGTGTGGTCGTCCTCGATTGTGTGAGGCTTCAGAAAAGTGTGTCTATGGCAACACTATGTAATGTACTTGTCTTCCTCTCCCTCTCTCTCTCTGTTAGGTGATGTACTTCAGCTCTCTCTTCCCATACGTGGTGCTTTTCTGTTTCCTGGTAAGAGGTTTGCTACTAAAAGGAGCAGTGGATGGCATCGCTCACATGTTCACCCCGAAGGTGAGAGAAAAACTGATGTTTTTGACCAAAAAAATAAACAATAAAAGGAGAAAACGGGTTACATTTGCTGCCTCAGCAAATGTCAGAAATTCTTAGTTTAATAATAAAAGGTGTCAGTTTGTCCTGAATCTCCTAAAAGTAGTATTGTGTGATGCAGGTGAAAATGTCATCTCAAGCTCACTGCTGTCTTGATGCTGATCAATCATTAACAGACTGCTGGCCAGACAGACATTTAACTTAAATGACACTTTGTCCATGCAAGGTATTTAGACGTGAGTGGTTTCAGATGCTTCATCACCAAGGCCATTCACAGCCACTCAAAGGAAAATGTCATTAATCACATTATGTCATAAGTGTTGCATCTCCCCCTAGTGGTGGATGGATGTAATTACACAAAATGACATTTTATATCATACTGTGAAATCTGCAGACATCAAATGCAATCATAACACTGCATATTTCCACATAGACATGCACATATTGTATGGCCAACCATAGTTCAAACCCACATTTTTAATTATGTTCTCAATCCTAAATTTACCTAATATGCCGGATTTCACCGAATGAAATATAAAATAACGGACAAAACATCCTTTTTGATTTGTTTCATTGGGCCAGTTGTGAAAAACATTATCAGTTTGAATATTGAGTTAGAAACAGATGCAGAATTACTTTGGTACAGGGTGGATTTTTTAAAGCTACTTGATTGAGCTCAAGGGGTTTTTTAATTGCTGAATGACAACAAATACAACACAGTTTGTCACTCCTCTTTAACAGTTATTGCCTTCATTCTTCTCCAGCTGGAAAAGATGTTGGAGCCGCAGGTGTGGAGAGAAGCAGCCACCCAGGTCTTCTTTGCTCTCGGTCTCGGCTTTGGAGGAGTCATCGCTTTCTCCAGCTACAACAAGCGAGACAACAACTGCCACTTTGATGCAGCGCTGGTGTCCGTCATCAACTTTGTGACTTCCATCCTGGCCACTTTAGTTGTGTTTGCCGTCCTGGGGTTCAAGGCAAACCTCATGAATGAGAAGTGTGTTGTCGAGTGAGTATATTATACTGGAACAACACTGCTAGTCGAGCAGTCGTATTTTGTCAGCTTTTTTTACAATAAATATCTTCCCCATGTATAAATCTTTTTGTGTGCAGGAATGCTGAGAAGATCCTGGGCTTCCTCAATACTGGTGTGCTGAGCAAAGAGCTCATCCCTCCTCACATCAACTTCTCCCACCTGAGTTCCCAGGACTACGCAGAGATGTACAGCGTCATTAAGACAGTGAAGGAGGATAGTTTTGATCAGCTGGGCCTGGACCCCTGCGTGCTGGAGGACGAGCTCAACAAGGTCAGTGGGTTACACCTCAAATGTTGTAATAAAAATAAGATTGTTGAGTATTTTTGCATAGTCTGAAATTTGATTCAATAATGTCCCAATATATAAAACGTAACAGAGAAAGGGGAGGCAAAAAATACTATGATGTAAAGCAAAGTTACCTTTCCCCTGCAGAGTGAGTTATTTTCTATAGCGTCTTCATGTGTTATTGCACCCAAACCAAAGGTAAATTAGTTACACCAGAAGCCTGAAACAAATGTTACTGCTACTGTAGTTTGCAGTAATAATTCTTGCACACTTGTGATTAAATTGTTGACCAGAGGCCAGATGTATAAATGATGCTCTGGCATTGATGGAGAACCTTGACGATGCAACAGAATTGCTGAAATTGAGCTATGTATCTGCTGTTTCATTGATAGGTCTAAAGACTGAAAGTTGATTAACAATGTTTTAACCTCCACTCATGGCTAATTGTGGGAGTTCTTTAATGATTTATAAAACAGATTTATATGTATACACATGGCTTTATAAGTCTGATGAAAAGAATGCATATGCATGTGCCTGACTTTGTATACAATTCTGATTTCAGATGGTAGAGTAGATTTTCTATAGTCTTGGTAAAGCCTGGTAATGCTTGTCTGTAACTTAGGACGCCCCCATAGCTTATGGATTAAAATGCTGATTATGAACTGCAACATCCCCAGTTTCAGGTGGGGTCCTTTGTTGCATCTCTCTCTCTCATTTCCTGTTAACTCTCTGTTGTCTTTAATTTTGTTTAAAAGCTTCATCAGTGAAAAAAAGTTAAACTACTTTTCAGGCAATGGGGCCAGTCATTTCCGATTCATATTTTCCTTTTTAAAAATGTATTGATGCTCTTTGTTGTTATTAATTAAGATTTTTATCTGATGGCTGTAACTGATGCCACCCTTTTCTCACAAGATAATAACCCCATTTTTGAAGTAAAAAAAGCTGGTCCACCTCTGTTTTTTATGTTATTGTCTTTCTGTGCCCTTTTTATTACAAACATCATCCAGACATCACAGAAATATTGTCAGGACATTGAGGTTGTTATTCCTACTTGGGTTTTATATTGGTTTATTTTGTTTTTTCATTTGTTTGTTTTTATGGAATATTTAGATCGATCAACTATCACAAGTCAGATCATCAAAAGTATCAAGTATTTCTGGATGAGCTCATCATCTTAAATGGCTACATTAGGATTTATGAATGACTGATGACTTTCCACATCTCCCTGTCAACATCAAAAACACATTATCCACCACTTTCACCACTTTGACCCTCTTAACCTTCTTCTCTCCATCATGCAGGCAGTTCAGGGCACCGGCCTGGCATTCATCGCCTTCACAGAAGCCATGACCCACTTCCCTGGCAGTCCATTCTGGTCCGTCATGTTCTTTTTCATGTTGATTAATTTGGGCCTGGGAAGCATGATCGGCACCATGACTGGCATCACAACACCCATACTGGATGCTTTCAAGATACGCAAAGAGATCCTGTGTGGTGTGCTACCTGTTTCAATACTTATTTTGAAATTCTAATTTTACTTACTTACTGAAATTTAGGTTTTTCTGATTCTGTTTGTTCTTCCCTCCCTCAGTGGCTTGCTGTGTCATAGCCTTCTTTTTAGGCCTGCTGTTTGTGCAGCGCTCAGGGAATTACTTTGTCACCATGTTTGACGACTACTCAGCTGGGCTGCCTCTCACTGTGGTGGTGATCCTGGAGAACATCTCTGTAGCCTGGATATATGGCACCAAGAGGTAACTCAACTGGATATTCAGACTCAAGCAAAGAAGGTTCTGTGGTCTGTCTCAAAACCAGGATGTCTGACATACTGTAGTCCACACATCATATATACAGAATCACTCTCTCCTTTATTGTAAAGAAATGGTACACCAAAAATCGAAATTCTTTGTCATCAAATGACTTCTCTTCTCAAGTCATGTAGAGTGTGTTTAATTTCATTTAATTGTGCTGAGTGTGATGATACTAGGCATGCCTCATTTGAGAGTGTGTGTTTCATTTGTGAAACACACACAAGATAAAACTTAGTTTTAACAGTAACAGTCAAACGTTTCCTATTCCTTTGAATGAGAGAATGTGTCCAAACTTGTGACTGGTAATGTATATTATTGTGAGCTACAAACCAAATCCTAAAAAAGCTACCAGAGTACTGGCCACACAGCTGAGGAGGCCAACAAGTTTTACAAATATTGTTTTTATAAAGTGGCAAGTTATTATATATAGTTATATAGTCTATAGTTGTGTGTGTGTTATATGTCTATAGTTATATCGACACATTATGATAGGACTGAAATGTAATTTCCTTCTGTCTTTCTTCCTCCTCCACCTCCTCGTCCTCCTCCTGCTCCTTGTCCTCCTCGACCTCCTCACAGGTTCATGCAGGACCTGGAGGACATGCTTGGTTTCAGGCCGTACTCCTTCTATTACTACATGTGGAGGTATGTGTCGCCAGCTGTCTTGGTGCTGCTCATCATTGCCACCGTCATTGAGATGGCCGTCAGTCCTGCGGGATACAACGCCTGGGTAGAGGCTGAGGTCAGTGTTCAAGTCCTTCTGGCTGTGTGTCTCTTATCCAACTTTCTGCAGTTAATTCACTCTCTCTTCTCACTTATTGTCTCTCTTCCCACCTCATGTCCTCTTCCTCCTTTTTTTTTCTTTTTCTCCATCCTCCTCCCACTGCTAGGGCTCAGAGCGTTTCCACAGCTACCCTCCCTGGGCCTTAACCATGGCCTACTCCCTCATCGTGGTGGCCATGCTCCCTTTACCCATCGTCTACATTGCCCGCCACTTTAACCTGATTTCAGACGGCTCCAACAAGCTGTCCGTCTCCTACCGTAAAGGCATGATGAAGGATATCTCCAACCTGGAAGAGCAGGATGAGCAGCGTTTCATCCTCGGCAAGAACCCCAGCGAAGATCCTTCCCCCTTGCCCGCCCACCGTGCATACCTGGGCCCTGGTGGCACCCAGGAGATGACCAACACCAACTATGGCACCAGCACTAAGACGGGCTATCAGAACATTGGCTCACCCGAGTCTGAGCTATGATCCACTGAGCTCATAGATCCTCCCATCCATTAAACCCAAGCCCTGCTTAGAGAGAGGGAGACAGAAGAAGAAAGGGAGGAACAGAGGAATAAAGAGAAGTCAGGAGGGAGAGAAAATCCACTGCTGGTTGTTGCAGCATTCTACACACCTTAACCCCCAGAGCCAAATCCCTCTACCCCCCCTTTTCTGCTCCATCGCTCTTTGCCTGTGCTTCTTCCCATCGTTGGATCCATGCTGCTGATTGCCTGTCAATCCCAGATGTGATGAAGGGATCATGGGAGAGAGAGTCCCATCAGATACGACGACCTTTTCCTATCAGTGAAGGTATTACAGGGGCAGAGAAAGAGGGACAGAGAGAGCAACACAGAGAGAATAAGTCAACTGAGAGCTTAGATACAGCCTTTGTTATGTCGTAAGCTCTGGTCAAGGTTAAGGTGTGTGCAACGCTAAAGGCTTTACATTGTACTGAACTGTAATCCCATGTGTTTGGAGAAGGTTATTTTTGAGACAATGGGATGTTCCTAACTGTAGAAGATCATGATCTGAGTCTGGTTCAGTTGCAGAAGATTGTTATTTTTGGGGATAGGATGGAAGGAAATTCAGAAAAAAACACTCATCCTGTCCTTTTCTGATCTAGAAAAAAAGATTACTCCAAAACAGTATGTAACAAGTGATTCTGATAGTGTTAACAGTGTTACAAGCACATTGTATCTCAAAGTTTAAGTTTACTGTGCCTATCATGCATCAGCAATAATAACCAGTCAAAATACGGTCCTTTTAAAACTGTGGATCTCCTTCTATCCTTCGTTCTCCCCACTGATGTAGAATACTGTATATATGTGTTGTGCAATAGTCTCAGATGTCACCGTAAACCGTGTATATACACCCCAATAGTGCAAAATAGGGGGAAAGTTTCACTTTTTATCTCCTCTCCATGCACAGACGCTGGCTATTGTTAGAGCATCTCTGAGCCTTAACACAGAGCAGCACTTTTCTTTTAAACAATGTCCCTACTCGACAAACAAGGCTCTGGAGTCATTGCCAACAACGCGACACCCATCTCTGTGGTGTTCCAGTCGCAGCTGGCCTAGACAAAGCTTTTCCATTTTAATCAATCATTTTAATCAAGCGTTCCTGTTTTAATCAATGCCTTAGAAGGGCAGAGGTGGCAGTGCACAAGCAGAGATAAGCAGAGAGGCTTGTGTTTGATCGGCCCGGCAGCTTCACTACTGCTTGTCTATCTGTGTGCTACAGAGACAGACAGAGAATGAATCAGAGGCGTGAATTTTGTCTTTGTGTACTTACAGATGTGCATGTGCGTACAGAAGTGTCTGTGCGACAGTGTGTGTGCCCTCGTTGTCTGCCGCTGGTTGAGAGCTCCTGGTGACCCTGCCAGTTTATAAATAGAGCTGCGTTACCCAGGGGAAGCCGTGGCAACGCGCCATAGATACAGATCCTCTTCTGATGTGGAGGAGGAGGAAGAGGAGAGTGGACACCTTGCTTTGTCAGCTCCACCTGCACGGCTGTTCGTTCAGCAATACAGAGATGAGACATTTTTACTGTTGAATATATCTCCAATGTTGTTACAGTGCATTGAGTAGCCTGTGAGGTTCACTGCCATGCCACGCTGTGGATTAATCATATCATCCCTGATAGGATGATATTTAGGTTTGATTGCTGTACATTCCTCAAACTGTGTCCACTACAGGTATCATTTCATAAGCATTACTGTTTACACTTTGATGTCTTTTTGTGAACTAAGGTGTGAAACTAAAGCCTTTTTTCATTTTTAACGTACAATCTTGTATGACAGTGTATGTTTAGGGGTATAATGTGGAAAATGTACCGTGATATACAGTATATGTGTCTGTGATAAATTGGTAAAGCTAATACATGGTTTTCACCACCGGGTGTCTCTGCTGGCCAGCGGAGGAGCCAGTGGCAGCTTTGTGGCCCCTCCTTGGGACACCACCAATACTGGAGACTGAACAGATGTATTGTGTAAGCACAGTCAGTCACATTGTTTGGTGCCTGAACAGCATCTCTGTCGTCTGTTTGCCTTATGCGTTTGTCATTTTGTTGAACAGTTCTTGATTATGTAGTTTTGGACCAATGTCTCGTCTCATTCACTTGAGCACTTTAATTAGGTGGAGACCCTGGAGTTGTTTGTTAACCACAAATCTGACTACAGCTTTGTGAAATTTAAACATTAATCATAAGGACACTGTCACAGAATTTGTACCTATTAGCAATATGAATTTATGTAGAAATGGGGAGTTTCCATTAAAGGCACAAGACACAAATGTATCGCGAGCTATCAAAACATTTAGTTTCTTGTGTGTGTTGTTATGGAAGAACTTTACATGCACGATACATTTTAGCATCTTGGCTGGTTATAATCTGGTGTTTAAAGACATAAGTATGTTTATGTTTTATGTTGAATTTGAACTAAACCTATCACTGCCATGTTGATTAGACCGGAAATGCTAGGACCACCCTTTTGGAAGATAAGAGCTGACACATGTGTATGTTCCTGTCCAATGTGATCATGTGGCCTCTTAAACAGCTCCTGGTCTTCTCAGTTAAATGTTATGTCTGTCTTATACTTGGCACATAACAGTATTTCAGTCCATGCTAGTTTTGCTACTAATGGTGATAAATCTGCATCACCAGTTTTTATTCACTAAGGTGATAAATACAATCCCTATTGTTCTAACATCAAATTCCTTAAAAACAACAACAACCCAATTTCACCTTTTATTGAATTGAATTTCTCATGTTCTCTAATGTAATATTCTATTGGTAATTCTGTATTTGTAGTTAAAGATTTGACAAGAGAAAATCTGCTTTACAGTAATTGAAGTGCAGTATAGCAATGAGGAAGCAAACCACTGTGAAAACAAAGCAACATAATAAATGATCTTGTCACAATGATCTTGATCATGAGACATGTTAAGATGTTACAAAAGAATGTAAAAAAAAAAACACTTTTAAGAACTTTAGAAATCAAATTATAACCTGTTCATTGCAGAAATGTAGCAGGTAAAGACACACAGCCACTGCAACCACAAAGAAGAGTGTTTTGGCCGTATGACTTGCGATGGAAATGGCACACAACCTAAGGTGAAGGCATTCACCTATTTGAAAACTGCAGCATTGTCGTAGAGTTTAAGCACATTTTTGCAAGCACAGGAAAGTGAGCACAAAGGAGCTATATGCTTTAGTGAGCAACCAGTCATGTTAGTAGACTTGAGGATAAGGCTGCACACTGAAATGCACGGCCATTGTCACATGAAGCTAAACTGTACCATTAGTTTGTTCTGCATCTGTTGCTACACATAGATCCACACAATGAATACATAACTGGATGTGGAGTATCCTGCACACAGAGAGCACAATCACAACACATGCATGAGGTGACATAAAATATTTTGGAAACAGTATCCACACGTTAAACCCTTTGTTTATTTCAGTACACGGTGCACAATTTGACACACGTCACCAAAAAAATACCACTTTTCCACTCCAGGCACAACAGGTCTTTACTTTATTATTGAAAAACACTTCTGAGCACTGTTGTTACACTCTACACAGTTTAAGCAAGTCTTCTCTTACTGGACCTAAGTTGCCCAGTAATAAGGTATTGGCATTTTTATTGACATTTGATATTTATTACCGAAATAACTCCAGGGTCTCTTTGTCTTGTCCATGTGTCGGTAGTGTTCAAATGTATAACAAAGGAACTTCTAGAGGTTAAACTTGGTTAAATTACCGAGATTAACTCATCAAAGATAGAGTAATAGTGTATTTATTTAACTGTGCAAATAGTCTTTATGTGACCAAACCATAGGTATATTTATAGTATAGACAATGTATTTAGTCTTTACATATTGATGTACATTCTGATAAATTCACGAGTATCTATAGTAAGAGTGACAGGGTGTATACTTGAGCTGTAAATAATGATTGTATATTTTGAAATATTTTTTGATTTTTGTACTGTAGGTAATGTTACGTTGGTGTCTGTTGGTTACTGGTGTTAGTGTGTGGTTGTTTTCAATCAAAATAGCTGAATGACTGTGGCTGTGTGTGAGTGTGTGGGTGTGTGTATCTGGGTGTATCTGGGTGTGTGTGTGAAATAAAAGTATATGTAGGTTTTTGGTGTTTAACTGTGTTTGTTTTTCCCTCCTCTCTCAGTGTTGTGTGCTGCTGATTTAATCCAGTAGATAAAATCTGGTTGTTACGGTGAACTGGGACCACTAATAAGTAAGCAATCTCCTCTCTAAGTTTCTTACTGGAACTGCGGTGGCTTCCAGCACAAAACTGGCAACGCAGTCAAAAATAAAAAAATGTTTGACTGTAAAAATGAGAAAGAAACTTTAGTTTTCATGGTTGAAGAGAGTTATGAAGTGTACAAACAGGATGGAGCAAACAGGAAATTAAAATGACCACTTTTATTAAACAGAACATGTTTAATGTTTGTGTCTCATTTATTCTAACTATGAATGCAAATTTCAATGCAAATAAGTATGTGTTTTTCAGGAGTATGTTTTGTTTACACTGACACTTAAAATGTTTCTACAGCAGACAACAGATACCTCCTTTTATCATCATTTGCTAATAGTTACAATGTCTCCAGGGCCAGCCCAAACATTTTTGGGGCCTTTAAGAATTTTGGGAATGTCAAATACCACTGGAGATGATTTAGAAGCATATAACTTCCACAGCATATAACTATCACAAAATAGGGTGTGATCATTACAACAACTGGCTGCTAACCAGACACTTCTAAAGCTTCTGTGTGTCAGGTTTGGGTGCTTGTGATACACAATGACGTAAGAAGTAAAAGTAAGACTTACATAAAAATGTGCAAGGGTTAGACATCAAATCTACTCAAGCTTATTCTCGTTTTGGGGAAAGGTTTCTGTCATAAGGTTATAAAATTAAAAATGTAATGGTTTCAGATCAGTTTTAAGCTTGTGTACATGTTGAGTAAATTATTTGACACTGTAGAAAATGTTTAAAACATGTCCACACACTGTAACAACGCTCCTCAAGAGATCCTGAAATGTATTCATAGGTTTTTATTTGTACCTGATTCAGTTACTGTGATGAGTCATGCGATGATGTAGTTGGTTTGTTAGCTTACTCACAGTCACAAAGTGATACTTGTTTCATGTATTTAATTTCAATTTCAAGGTTTGTTAATTGCACAAGTCAACCCAGGCTGCTCTTTTTCCCTCACTGGAGTGCTTTCATCCAGCTTCTTTTTAGCCTCTTCCCACAACTAAATAAACTAAATTGCTTGGTTCGAGCCCCGCTGTGGCAGACACTTGGTCAGAAAAGGACGCAGCAATTTGGGTCTGGTAACCCACAGTGGTTTGCACCACGTTGCAGTTAAGCCAACCAAACCACCGTGAGGTAAACTGTAGCGTATGCAGGGCTGTGAAGAACTGATCGAGGCTCAACCTGCCCTAATATTCCATCGCTGACACAAAGTGGGCCTGCCGCCAGAATAAAGGCTTCACACACTCATACATCCATCGCAACGCAGACTTATTATGGGCTGTCGACAGAAACACATCATCTGCCTTTTGAGCTGCTAGGTATATCACCTGCTGGCTCTTTACAGCTGCTTGTGGTGACTCGTAGTTTATACAAGCGCAGTCAGATGGTACAGATTTACATCAGGGTCATGCAAGAGACACATCTGGTGTAAAAACATCCTTGTTTTTATTTCTTAATACATGGCCTCTGGTACCCTAATGTACATCAACTTGAAAAATGACTTAGATGAGTCTTCCAGTCTAATTGTAACCTCACTTCTGCTGAGTAGTGGATTTAATAAAATGCTTCACTCCCAAAGGCCATTTTGGAGTCTACTGAGTGATATTTCTTTAATTGATATTGGAGTGAATGCACTTAGACTTCCAATAAAGCAAGCACTGATGCTGATGCTGTTCTGGTTTGGGCCACACAGGTTGTGTGCCTAAATGTCAAGCTATTTGTCTCCCAGGCTGCGTCACACTTCCTTTCTTGACTCGGCCTTCCAGTGCACTTTGAAGAACATCTCACTATTCTGTATCCTGTAAACAAATCAATTCCCACCATAGTGTAACACATGAGATACACAAATGGGCTTAGGTGACTTGATACACACACAGAGTGTATATGCACAAGCTTTAATGGGATTTCCACCTGCATGCTCCCTTACAGATGTTTGTCTAAAAACAGCACACGCAGCCAAGAGGCCACTTCCCATTTTCCCACTGCCTCAGCACCTGAGCCAGGAAAAGACTGTATTGGAGGACATTTTTCACACTTCAGGCAGCATTTTCCTGCAGAAGGGATTGTGTGGGCAGAGATCAGTCAGTCATATTCTCAAATGGATCTTTCAGCTGCTGTCAGCTTCCACGGCAGAGTCCAGATGGTCCTCTGTGAAGCCTGCTCAGAGGACTGACCCAAAAGCCACAACAGCTCATTACTGTTTGACCAGCTAGTCTCACTGCAAACACTGCTGAGCTTTAAAAGCATTCTCAGTGAAGGAGGCCACATGTTGCTCAGTAACAAGATTTCAGCTTTTGGAGATGGATGGGGTCTTTTCAACATGCTTACACCCTACTTAAAAGTATTGTATGTGAATCCAACGCCTGATATATCTTTTTCGTTTTTGGATAAAAAAGATGGCCTACAGCACAGAGGAATATGATATATCAGACTTCAGATAAACATACATTTACGTTTGGTTCCACATTACATTTGTGGCTATAAGATAAATAGAGAAATCGACAGCTTTATCCTTTAAGCTGATCCATTTTAAAGACTGTCACATGTACCTCAACAACACAAGTTACTTTTGAACATCACAAAGTGATGAGACAGCATTCACATGCTTGTTACCATTGCATGTTGTGCTCCAAGAAAGCTGTTAATGGGAATACTACCCCTCCAACCTAAAATGTGTTGGGCTTTCACTGCGCAGAATGATGTACTGTAGTTTTCACTTTCATCTGCAGAAAGTGGAAATGTTCTCTATGCTCTCCTTAAACTCCTTAAATGAACACGTTAGCCTGCAAGCAGAATTTGTGACATCACAACTAGTATGGGAGCAAATTGTGTGCAAAAGTGTGAAATGGAAACTAGAACCCTCCGGTGCACAAACACTGAGAATGGACTTTACAATTAATTAGGAGACATCTTGTGGCAGATACTATTTTTTTTATATATGTATATATTGTGGAGTCATTTTAAGAATTACTAATGAGGTAATTGAACTTTTTTGTGGAAAAACATCATCATTCAATCATTTTGTATGTATTAAATCAAGTATGGAGGCGAACTTTACCAATGTGACAATCTGCATGGATAATAGCAAACTGTTGTTACAACGGGAAGCTCAAAACAGTGCATGTGTACTCAACTCATGTTGATGTTTCAAATAGTTTGTGCGACAAAGTTATGTGAAATTAATGTTTGTTGATTTGTTTGCACTGTATCTCCATTTGTCAATCAGGAGAATATCTTTAAACTTGTAAATACAGCTCCATCACATTTAGCTGACACAGTATAGATTTTAGGCCAAGTCAACTGAGTATATTTGGAAATGCAGCCCATTAGACAGACACCTTTTTTAAGCTTTAGGCATAAATAGAGTTTCTGAGTGTACTGCAGGTGTAACAATTACACCGAGGACAACTGTTGAGCCTTGAGGTAGGCACTTACAAATATCTTTACTGCAGGGCTGTTTAAACAAGTACATGGGAAGTTACAGTATTTCATGATATTAATAAGTAGACGAGTGAATTGTGAGTGGGGAGGAAGTGAAAAGCAGTCACAATCAGTACAGAGATAATTCAGACACAGAGCAGGTAGAGCAGGTCACAAGAGGCAGCTGTTTCCGCTCTGTTTGTTTTTTCCTGTTGGATGAGCAACAAGTTGAGAGTGAGGCTCTCTGTGCTGCACTGAGAGCTGGAGAGGTCAGCTATCTGACGCAGAGTGAAGGGAAGCAGGAAGCAATGAGACGAGTTTAAGAAACATCCTAATTAATTGTGAAACATTTGTCTTTAGGTAAATATAACCAGAAGCGTGCAGAGAGATAAAAACACAGATGTTTATATTATTACAAACATTGTACATTAGAGTATACAGTAAAATAAATATTTAGTTGATGAGAATAATCTTTCTGCCCAAACCGTCTCATAGAAAAACATCAACACTGAGGAACATAACCAGCAGCAATTATCTCCACAGCCTGGCCTCGCTGGACCACAATGCACCTTGTCTTCCTGGATCCCAATTAGGCTGTGGAGGCGAACACAGCCCCAGACACCCTCTGACAACCAGTTACCTTTAATAACTGCAGCGTCTCCAGGAACCATGAAAAGGAGAACCTTTCATGTTTCACTTGTACTGAAGCTTGTGCTGTATTAAAGAAGAGCAGAAATATCTCTGAATAGCAGCAGATAATAAAATAACGACAGAAGATTGTGTTTTCAACGTGAGCATTTTAGCCTGAACAAATCCAATGTAGGTCTGACTGCCCTGTTATAATATAAAATGTTTGCCTACTCTGCAGTATGTGAACATTTTAAGTTAAAACCAGTACTATTACACGGAACTCACTCAGTTACTCTTTCTTGTTTTAGCATGAATGTCTGTTTACATGAACAAAGTTGGTCCCATTCATCCTCAGATAAAGGCTATCTGTATCTGTAAAGTTGAAGGGTCACAGGTAAACAGGAAGATGTTTAAAAAGCACCAGGAAGAGAGACAGGGTCATAGGATCCATCTGGGGTAATACAGTATAAACAAATAAGCCCATAGACAAACACTGCCATCTGACTTTTGTGGTATTATGGGAAATGTCTTTGTGTGATAGAATATTTTTCAGTGTGCATCCATGTGAATCTCTTTTTTTAGACCTACATGTGAATTTTATTAATGATAAAACGATAAATGCAAGCTGTCGGTAGTGCAGCAGAAATAGGCAAATGCTGCAGATCTAACCATTAATGCAGCTATTGTGTTCATATTGTTTTAAAATCCATTAAACCTGCAGTAACTGAATGTTATTGTTTTGTTTTGACTTGTTGTTGTTTCTTTCTTTCTTTCTTTCTTTCTTTTTTTGGTTACTTTGGGGCAGTGAAAACAAAAACAAAGACATATTATCACATTTTAAGTTTATTTGGTAAAATTGTTCCCAATTCATTGCTTATTTACACATCCAGCCATTTTTTGGTTTCCACTAACTTATGACTGAAATATTCGGCTCTTTAGCTGCTAAATGCTCGACTATATTCACCAACCAGTTGCTAACTGTGTCTAACAAAATAGCTTTTTATAGGCAAATTTCATGATCTATCGTTTTTTTAATAAATGTTGGCCAAATACAACTCACTTCAAGAACTTTGAGTTATACATGTAATGTTTATTAAATGGCTGCATTTATGTAGCGTGTTTATCCAAAGCGCTTTACAGTGTTTCGCTGCTCATTCAGACATTCACACTTACATTCACGCACACACTCAAACACTGATGGCGGCAAGCTACCATGCAAGGTGTTGGTACAACAAACAGGAGCAACTTGGGGTTAAGTATCTTGCCTAAGGACCACCAGGAACCTCCAACCTTTGGATCAGTGGACAACCCTCTCTACCTCCTGAACCCCATGAACCCACACAGCATCCAGGATCACTGGCTTACTGGTAGCTACTCTCATAAAATAGAATATATTTCATAGACGTTAAGAGAAGGCATATACACTGAAGGCATATGACAGTACATATAAAAGTAGTACACTACTTTTATTTAAATTAGATCAGCATCACAGGGAGCTCAACATTTTCAGTTGAAAGTTAACATTTAGTTAGAAGTTTAGCTAATTGGTTAGATAACAGTGAACCTAAGCAGGCATCTAAGTGTCTGTTTCATGAGGTTGTTAATGAATTCAAACTCAATATTCTGTGTCTTCATCAAATGTATGTATTTATACTGACCTAAGACTCTATGTTTTCTATCGCTGACCCATCAAATCCATCAACATATTCAGAATATTATATGAAGCTTTGGGATCCCTACTACAAAGCAAACAAAAAACAACAAGCAAAAAATACATAAAAAGGATTTTATTTCGGCAAAGGCTATTTGCACCCTTGGTGAGATCTATCACTTGTCGGCGTGAAAAAATGTCAGGTGTGGCGTGTGAGCGTGAGAGCAGCTTGAAATGCATGTGTCTCACGGCCAATGCCTGAGACTTGAGAGGTCTGAAATGTATTTGGTATCCATGGCAACCACAGACTTGTCTGTCAAGATTTGATTTCCATCATATAACAAACTGAAGGTTGTAAATTCAGATATTTTCGGGTTGTATGCATTTACTTAACAAAGTCATGAAAATGCAGCAGAGTTTTTTCCGCTAAAACCATTATCAATATATATCTCAGCTGTGTGGCCGAGGCTAATTGTACCAGGGGTGCAAATAGACACTCCGTTTTATTTCTGGTGTCCCCATTAGAAACTCTTGCCAGTTAAAATCAAAATGTTGCACCAAAAACAAAATATTATTCATCCATAGCAAAGGCCAGAGCCATGAGCAGATGGAAATATCAATATCCTGGGATGAGCGCAAGAAAAAAATTGGCAGCAGGTGGCAGGATCTCTGGAAATATTTGAGATCAGTTCATTCTTTTGAGATTCTGCTCCAGCAGCACTTGGCAGGAATCTTGTAAGTAGATATTGTGATAATTATCTCACTAATGAGGCATCTCAATCAGAAATACATCATATTCCATGGTGGAATATCAAGGCAGACATACTGTATTTCCCATGTGAATGATCTGTGAGTCTGATTTCCTATAGGAAACATCTTCAGAAATCTGACAAAATTACATTTTAGTGGAAGAAATGGCTTTTTGGTTGTGCTGTAAAACACTGATGGACAGATCTGCTGAAAAATTACTCATGCTTCACTTATGTCAAAAATAAACCATCCGATTAGAACATTTTTTTCTCCATTTCAATTACAAACGAGAGCTGGAGGATTATGATCTGGAGGCTGATTTGTTTCATTGATCACTACATTGATTGAAGCTGCTCCATTGGTTGCTATGGTTTCAGGTCTACACTAAATCTGTCTGTTGACGCTGGCTCACAGACACTTTTGTTCACACCATACAGGTTGGTGTAAATGAAGCAAAGGAAAACACCACCTATGAATAAATAATACAGATGGTGGTGACTAATACAGGGATGATGTTGCAGGTAAACTTGCATGTCTAGTTTCTTTATAGCATCATCATTAGCAGCAGCAGCTAAAGCAGTGAGTGTGTCACCATTTGAACTTTTGGCTTGACCACAACAGCTGGGGCAGCCCTACAAACCTAAATGTATGTTCATCACTGAGTCACTGACTGACTGATGAAGATACACACTATTGGTCAGCCAACAGTAATCATTTAGAGTCCTGGTATTTTTTCAGTTAATACAGTTTTAAGTCTCAATACTGGTGACAAATGAGTATTTCATGATCCACAAACAAATTTGTTCACTATTTGAGTGATTTGTGGTACTCACAAATTAATTTCCCAATCCAACAAATTAGAACGACTATAAAACTTTTTTTTCTTACAAATGAATACAAGACAAACTGAATAAATGTCAGTATTCTACAAATACATGATATTTTGTACTTCATGTCCATTTATCTAGTTGGCTAATATTTGCAAGGTTTTATTGCATTCATTTACAGATTGTTGAATGTCCCCTGTCACATGTGGATCAGACTGCAATGTTTTACGACTTTTTTTCAGTCTCTGATCCACAAATGCATGATGCATTTAAGTGCTCCTGGAAAACCAGGTACCCAGTTTATATGGGCATTCATGTTTTTTTGCTTGTTATAGATTATTACATTTTGATACAATAATTTCTTAAGTATGTAATATTCAGGTGTCATACCTTTTGACTGACTGTAAATTTCATGGTGCAACAAGGAAGATGTTTCTGGGGTCAGTGTTTTTGTTTTGTTTTAAGGATTTTATAAGCAAATTGCACTCTTCAATTGAAATTGTATTTGCCTCCATTGTAATTGTAAAAACAAACCTTACAGTCTCTACCTTACAGCTCTTTTTTTGTCACAGGAGCCTCCACAAACCCAGCCAGATAATTCAGCCAAATGCAATCAAAGCAGGTCACTTGAGAGGGCTGCAATTAGTAATAGAAAGCCATATTAAATATTTAACAACTTCACATTGTATACAGAGCAGTCAAAGGTAGCACAATAATTCCTTGATTGAGTAACATTGGTACCTTAATGATTTCCCACCTACCTGGGGGAGGCTTCATCACTAATGCATTAGCCATTTAGTGTGTGCTAGCCCAGTCAAAAGGGATGATTGCACCCATTCAACCATTCTGTTGGAGTGTAGCTGTGAAACGCCCTGTCCATAACGATAGCTGAAGAGCAGTGGGTCCTGATTAGACCTCTGCTGAGAAAAAAAGTGTACTTATTCTCTAACTCCTCATTGATTTCAGACAGATGTAAAGACCTCATAAGCATGTGTAACGATAAACATTTTTTATGTAGAGTTACTGTAAAGAGAAGATCAGATTATATTACATGAGCCTTTACGGTATGTGAAGAAATGTTTTTGAGGGATGCCACAGGAGAGATTAATATTCATGAGCTCATACTGCTCACTTCTATAATCCATGTTTTAATTATTTCCTTTCAAAGTGTCAGGAAGTGACTATGTGGGGATATATCTAAATGGATCCAGTATTCAGAGGCTTGAGAGGGCATTGTGAAGAGGCAAATGCACACACTAATGGCTGTGTTATTTCCTGTCCATCTTTAGACATAATGGCCAAGCTCTTGCACAGGACATCTCTCCGTCTTAGAGGTATCTCAGCCCTCAGTAACATGGATTACTAAATGGTAGTAAAAAGCTTTAAGAGAGGCTATGAGGCAGATAACATTGAGATTCAATGTTTCATAAACTTCCCCACTATGCACTTGACTTCACATTCAAAAAGAAAGATATTTTACACAGCCACTGCGGAAAATATCATCAAAATAAATAATTCTGCTTGTTACTTGTAACTTTGATTGATGATATTGTTTGTAAGTTAGTACAGAATAACGTGTAAGTGTTTATTGGAAAAGCAGGGCACGATTGTCCAACTGTTTACATGAACAATCAATCTGGGAGATATCTGAGTATGAAAACCATTGAGATGAAGCAGTTTGTTTTTGTTTTTTTCACTATGTGGCGCGAATCCAAACAGCCAGGTCACTTGGTGAAGGTTTACTGTTGAGACATTGTTCTCTCACATAGCAGGAACATGACCAAATCATTCAACAATCAGGAAACTTGATAAGTTTAAAAGGTATAAAGGTGTAAAATACCAATGCACATTATAATAATTATACATGTAGATCTTAATTTCACAAATGGCAACATGAAATGTGTAAAGCAAATTTTTAAGAAGTGTAAATACACAGATGTTTTCGGTCTATAGTGACTTTATCATATTTTGAAAAAGAATTGCCAACATTCTGCATTTATTTTAAAACAATTACATTCTTTATTATAGGAAATACAAAATGTAAATGCTCAATGACCTAAATGACCTGTTAAAAACTAGCTTGCCATTTTGGGAAAATGCTTACTCACTTTTTTCCCTGAAGGTAGACAAGAAGATTGGTAACACCTCCAGACATGAAAGCAGTATCAATTATTTCATCTCACCCTCTGCAAGAAACCAATAAGTGCATTTCCCCAAATGATCTAACTATTTCAAATAGTATTCACATCAAACACCAAGTCATAATTACAGCTTGGAAATTAGAAACATTTTTATATGTAACATGGCATTTAATAATATGGAAGTGCCTGAAAAGTAAGCAAAGATGGATGCCTCATGTGATAAGAGAACTAAAGAAAAAGCGCAAGGCCATGAAGCAAATTTGACACAGCAGGCAAATGATTTACAAACTGAAAGAGACGTCCTTAAATCAAATGACTCTTTCACTATAGAACTTAATCCATTTGGTCTGATCACATTTCAAAAGTCTTGAAAAGCTGCACAATTTAATTGTTTTATCCTCATTCAAGATAGCCAGAGGGCTAAACCGGAAGTTAGCTGTCTCAGCTGTTGGAAGTCTGTAGTGAACATGCTCCATAGAGTGTACACAGTATGTTTTCATCCGTGTAATTTCTATACAGCAGGACATGGCTTTTTTGGCTTCATGGGCCACTGAGCAACTTTTAGAGGATTGAACGGGACCCCACGTCCAACAATATCAGTTATAGGATATGATGTTATATTGCCAGTGTGCAGTATTTTAATACCTTCATTTGACCAACTCAGCTATCATGCAACCTTACTGAGTTGTCAGATGACATAGACGCTTTCAAGCCCGTAAAATGGTAATATTTTCGATCCTTTCCATCCATGCGACACAATGTTAACACGGCATCGGGGTCCAGACAAAAGTACTTTAGAAACACAGCTGTATGAACTAGATTCCTCATCACAAATCACATATTTTCCTTCCTCAGTCCAGGCCAAACCACATTATAATGAAGCGTCTCCGCGTCTTGGCCTTTCCACTGGCTCAAACTTCGATCACTTATTAAGATGTGGGTCCACAACGTCTGAGTCTTCTGAACAGATGATGGAAACGGCCAATTATTTGCAGTTGCAGTCATTCATATTCAGTAATGAAAACATAAAACTAAAAGAAAACATATGAAATTATTTACTGGTCTTCATGCAATTGTTTTATTATTTCCATTATATCTGTGCTTTAAGTGGACCCACATTCAGCAGCGATAAAACATCGCTGATCAAACCTTGTATTATTTCAGTCACAAGCTGTTAGTGATTGACTCAGCTGTTTACCATGTGTCCTGATGACTGTTTTTGGCATCCTCTTGGAGCTTCATATGGTTAACTTCATCAGTACTTTTCAGTGTCTGGCAGCCAGTCATCACACATCATATCCACCTTCGTCTTAAGTTGGCCCTTTACCAGGATAGAGGGTATCAAGAATTCAGATGAATGTGATGTAGTTTTTGATTGTGTGTTTGTGCTGTTTGTGCTTTGGTTGTCATGCTCTGCTGGTGTGTTGTTGGCGCTGATCATTATGAGAAGGTTGCTAAGGAGGAAAGAGGAGACAGGAGTGGGGGCTGGTGTGATATATTGCACACCAGGGTCAACACTGATGGAGCCGTAGACTCAAAGGGAAATATCAATGTTCTTTCATTCCTGGACATTTAGTTTCCCACGTTTTATCCCTCTGTCTCTCTTTCTCTCTCTCTCTTTCTCCTCTCTCTCTCTCTCTCTCTCTCTCTCTCTCTCTCTTTCTCTCTCTCTCTCTCACACACACACACACACACACACACACACACACACCACAGGAGAACAGGGAGTGCTGTCCATTAGTGGCCCACAGGAGACTGGCCTTCTGCTGAACACATAATGCTTCTGGGGTAGGGGGAAAACTCCCTTTAGGATAGTTGACTGAAAAATAATTATTCTGCTCTTCACAGATCATTACGTCTCCATCCCCGCTCACGGGGCTAGATTGGTTTCACTTATTATATTGGGTTTAGTATTTATGGTCAGTGGGCTTTAGGCACTGGCAGAATGGTTATGTGAAAAATGCTGATATTTGCTGTTTCCAGTTTAAAAGACAATTCTGGTTTATTTTGATGGTTTCATTTTGTATCACCAAGTGAATTGTTGAGATCCAAGAAATGAAAATCACTAAAACAAAGTCAGACAGTGCAAGAAATAGCAGTAAGCTGATCTGACAAGTTGTAACTAAGCCAACAATGTAGTCAGATGATCTAAAAAGGACTTTAATTGGAAGTCAAACAAACTGAGAGCACCCAACATTTACCATAATAATTGCTCATTGGACAGGAAAATTGTTTACATGCAAAGTAGGTCAAAGTTGAACCTATAAGTCAGTCTATAAACTTATTGTAATTATGACTGATGTTAATCTTGGAAAGCTGGATTCATAATTATACTGTTTGCGTTTGTTGTCTCTGTCTGTTCATCTGACTGCTTGTGTTTCAGCCCGGTTTGTCACTACACTGCCATATCTCTGAATTAACTTGGTGAGTAATATGTTATAGGAATTAGGAATTGTGGCCAAATAATACGTTATAATATACTGAAAATAACCAATAAGGAAAAGGACGTACGTACGACAGACAGACAGACAGACAGACAGACAGACAGACAGACAGACAGATAGATAGATAGATAGATAGATAGATAGATAGATAGATAGATAGACAGACAGATAGATAGATAGATAGATAGATAGATAGATAGATAGATAGATAGATAGATAGATAGATAGATAGATAGATAGATAGATAGATAGATAGATAGATAGATAGATAGATAGATAGATAGATAGATAGATAGATAGATAGATAGATAGATAGATAGATAGATAGATAGATAGATAGATAGATAGATAGATAGATAGATAGATAGATAGATAGATAGATCTGAAGGGATAAAATAAAACAATAATGATTGTGAGCTCAGTCCAGAAACAATAATGACGTAATGATGACAGTAAATAGCTCCTGTGGCTCCACATCCACTCAAATTCTGGAGAGTAATAGAGGTTAGCTCTTCAAATGAGGATGACCTTTGAACTTGGAAAGTGGAGAGATGAAGGGAAGAGAAAAAAAGCCCCAAGCCCCATCTGCAGAGCAACCACATTGTATTTCTGTTTTGTCCCTTTGTTCATATGAGGCTGGTGGAAAGCCTGTGAATACTGACAGACAGGGTCAGAATGCTCAGGAGTTGCACGTTTGACATGGCAACATCATCACTTGTTACTGTTGTTATATTGTGATTTTTGCATCAGCGTTTAATGCTGCTGCATCCTGCTTCAAAGGAGCAGTCAAACAATAATTACAACTTTGTATTTGACGTATTAAAATGAAGATGCAAGTCAAAGCCAAAGTCAAAGCCAAAGCTGTATCTTTGTCTGAAAGCATATTGTAATTCCAAATAAAGACAACCACTGTGTGTTGTGAGCAGATTACAGACAGTTTTTTTTTATTCTAAAAGGAATGACTTAGACAAAGAGTCTTCGGTAAATTTATCCAAATCTCACTTTGCACAAATCTTCATCATCCAATTGCCCTCAGAATTTGCCGGCTACAACAGTCTGATGTTGATAATTCATATATATTATATGGGAACCCCTTATCTCCAATGTAAAGTGAAAAGTCCCTGTTACCTATCATAGGCCACACTTTGACTTACATCCTCATAAAGCCTTAAATAAATGAAAGTTTGTTATTCTGCTAAGCAAGGTAAGAAGTCAAGATTGCCCCTTTTCCACAGTCGCACCAATGAATGAAATGGTAAAATGGCTCAAGCTCCATGGAAACTGTGTTCGATATTGTCATGACAACCTTCAACTGAGAGGAAAAAAATAAAGCAAGAAATGAGGGGAAACAATAAAAGGGAGTAATCAAGGATGACAGAACAAGCCCCGACAGATTCTCTCTCTCTCTCTCTCAACTTCCAGCTCCAGCTCTTTCTCTTCTGCCTGAGCTCATCATGTTTCATGAATCAGAGCCCTTTAAATCTGTCAATCATCTTTCCCCCCGGCCCTGTGAACAGGAGATGTTGCTTCACTAATGGAGTTATTCAGGTGTGGAAAAATCAGCTACTACCATGATGGCTGCTTTTGTTGATAGAGTCATCAAAATATGGCATTAAACCAAATCAAAGGATCCAGCTGGGCAATTATCACCTCTGAGCACAGAGATGTACACAAGTTTAAAGAGGACTGTTAAGGTGGATTTTCCCTGTGGGGTGAGTGAGATTATTTGTGTTTGGGTTATCTTGAGTGCGGCCGTGGCAGTGGTTACAACCAGGTAATTATGAGGTTACCTGTGATGTATGACCATGACATTCAAATAAAACTGACTGACATTAAAATATGATGCACTGAGCTACAAAACGCATATAATTCATTCATCAATCACCACCTGGCATTCTCCGTATGAAATATTTGACTGCAGCATATTTCTTGCAGGTGCATTGGAAGAAGGTAAAATAATGGACATGACAATTTGAACCACAACACATTTTTAAAGTGTCCTCAAAACAGGTTGCTTTTCGACTGGTAATATAATGACAGCATGAAATAGTCTGAAATTAATGCAGACTTGATGCAAACACTAAAATAAAATTATAAGATTTATTGCATTTAGTAAATGTAAAAGATTCCAACCTGCAAAACCTTGTCATTCATATGAAGAGCCAGTTTATGCAAATTACAAAAAAACTATTATATCACTTAACTCTAGTGGTGTGTAGCCATGGAGATATATGTTGGTTTTGGTTCTGTCTATTAGATTTCTGCATTCATCCTAATATGACAGAAGTGAATGGAATTTTGTTTGTGGTGCTAATAGCACCCACAAATGACATTTAATTTCAGTTTTTTATAGGACAATGCACATATATCCACATTTTTAATCTTCCAGGTAATTTTCAACTGCAACAGCACTACCAATGAAGTGACATGTTAAGAAATATACAAAATCACACAATTGAAATCAAAAGAAGCAGTAAAATATCAATGCAATAATCCACTATTCAGTATAACAACTGAGAAATACTGTTATTAACCACATTTCATCAGCAGAAAACTACTTTCTACAGAAATAAACCCTATGAAATCTGTTCTGTAGATTACTGTGAGTAATAAGGTCCTATATCTGGAAAGACGAATAAATAATAATAATAATAATCCAAAACTGTCTGCATGTCTGTACCTCTGAGGGGAAGTGAGAAAATGAGTGAACTATCCCTTTAAATATTTAAAAGATTTAATGCATCTAATGATTTAAAAGGTCATCAAGCTGTAAAATCCACATCACATAATTGTTCGATGTAGTCTAGTAACTTCTGGATCCTTTTTGTGGCATTAAATTGTTGACTTGGAAACGATCTGAATTTTTCGCAAGTCAACATTTAATATCAATAATGCATTTGTGAGACATTTGAGCGACAGAATAAGAGCATCTTCTTGACATCTTGTCACCCTGCTTTTATCTGACCAATCAGTCTCCCACATTCAGCTTTGGTAGCAGAGTGTCTGCTTCTTTATGAAAACATGGTGTCTGCTTTCATATTCATGCAGCCTTCATGGTTTAGACTCGCCGATGACACCTTACCCCCCCCCCCCCCCCCCCCCCCCCCCCCCCCCGCCCACCCTTCATCGCCACAGTGTGCTCCACAATACATCCCTGAACATCAAAACGCTCCCCATGAGCATCAACAATAATGACGATCACACTGAGATGAGGTGTGTGTGAGAAATAGTGAGAGAGTGGTGTCTATTTGCGTGTGAAAGACAGAGGGAGGGGAGGGGGAGATGGAGGCAGCTGAGCAGTAATTAGTGTCGCCTGTCATCCCAAATCTCCATGGAGATGTGTTCTGTATGCCATCTACACCTTCAGTACATAATCATGGAGGCACAGGAGAGCAGGAGGCACGGCTGCGACTGGCGTTGCACCACTTTGAGCAAAAACAAGATCAACCAGACTACCCTTGTGTCACCACTATAAATAGCGGTACAGTAGATAACACAGCAGCAACATTGAACGGACACAAACAGTGCAGTTAATGGGAAAAAAATGCTGCAAGCTGTGAATGGAAAAAAGACCCCAGAATGTACATAAACAACGAGATTTTATCTTTGAAACTGGAGGGGGAAATGGATTTTATTTGTATTTCTGCATAGAAACACATGCCTACATGACATAACATCACACGCACGCGCGCGCGCACACACACACACACACTCTCACACACACACACACACACACACACACACACACGCACGCACGCACACACACACACACCATATGACATCTGACAGGGGTTATAATCCATCACAGTCACCTACAATACACAATCTCTAATGGGAAAATATGAAACTGATGTGCTTCTCTGTCACATTCGAGTATATACAACATGAAACAACATGAAGAAATGAGGCTGAAAAGGTGAATTATCAAAATAATAATCTTTCATTATTGGTTAACAGCTATTTCATGGTGCATAAGCATGTCATATACACAGGAGAGAGGAAGGAATGATCCAGAATATTGTACTGTGCTACATACTGTACGTACAACTGTGCTTATACATAATTACAGAACTCCGTGTCAACGAAGAAATGAGCTGGAGGCTAATGAAGATGAAATGAACCTTCCCTTTGTTTATTAAACATAAGGCCACTATGGTAGACCATGAGGAATATATCATAAGTCACAAGTGAAAGAAAACCGCACTCCTCTTCCTTCTTGTTCTGTGGATACATTTAACAGCATTTCTACAGAACGGACACAACCAGGAGTGTTAAGGAACAAATCTAATTACATCACTGCACACATTTAACTCCATTACTCAACGTGAGGCACAAGTGGAACTAATGGCATTGTACTATATGTATTCTTTATGAATGATGGTAATGAAAGTCTACCATGTAATCTAATAGAGTTGGTCCTGACTCAACCAGTACTGATGCATCTATTGTATATGGCTAATGTAATAGACAGACAATACTGCTCCATTGATTTTTTTTCTCTCTTGTTAAATTCTCTTATTGTACAAGGATTTACAAACAATGTGTTGCCTGAGCAGCATTCATACCACACTGTGTCTTGACAAAGTATCTGCATGTTGTCCCTGTGGTCAGTGTTAAAAAGCAGTGGCACGACAGAAGGCAGAGACCGGATCAAGGACAAAAAGCTCTGGGTCTGTTTTTGTCGAGGATCAAACAATGATTTCAAGTTTCATCTAATCCTAGTTCACAGTAACAGTTAGGCTGCACAATCCCATATTCACAAGTGTGTTACGTGTTCTTACTTGACAACATTTATGGATACAAGACATTCATCCAAATGACGATTAAGTGTCTTTGAGTCCCTAAAAGAACTATAACAGACTGTTTCTGTAACACAGAAAAAAAAATCACACTCACAAATGCTATATCTGATTAACAAAACTGTCGCTATGTCATTATAACAGTCACTTCAGGTTAAGACATGTCCACTAAATGGAAAGCATAATAGCTGTAGTCCATTTTCAAGGTACATCATATAATGCTAGATCATGCAGTACATACAAAATGCTTTGTAACATGTAAATGAGTGAACATATGGTGAATGTGATATTCTAACACAGGGTTTTAGAAGTATGACAGAGACAAAAACCAAAAACAATCTCGTGATGAATAAAAAATAAATCCTGTCTGCAGTTCATTTAGGAAGGAGGAGCAGGGACCATTGCTGTAGCTCTGCACAGCATGTACTCCACTGCCAATTCGTGCTCTTTCTCCTTTTCGTAGCCAATCAGCATCAGGTCAGAGTGGTGACCTCTGGCTGAGCGTAGTTTCCAGTGGCAGCGAGGATGTCTTTACAGGTCTCTGTTAGCAAGCACAAAGGACAGAAATCCAATGAAACACAGTGACTTATGATATGAGGATGAAAGACCTAGAAAATAAACTGGGAGCTGCGTTTTTTTAATGTAATTAATAATGTTTTTTAAAATCAGTTAATCCTTTAATTCCTTTTAATGTATAAAACATATAGATATATAAAATGTGAAAAATGTCCATTGCAAGTTTCATAAAGATATTACAATATTATCTTATATATCATATCATTATAATTATATAAAAAAGAGAAGCTGAAAATCCAAAAATGTAAACTGAAACGATTCAAAATTAGAAATCTTTGCTTAATAAAATACTTAAATGATTAATTGTTTATCAAAATTGTTGTTCATTTCACTGTTGATTTATTAATATTTTGGCTGTACTCCACACACAAAGAAATCCTACAGATCTGAACTTGGAAGGCCAGCAGGAGGCTTTGATCACCCATGCTGTTAATGGAAACCTATTAGTGGCAGCCATCCAGAGGACTCACTTGGGAATATGGAAGCTCATCCAAAACCTTTTCTGTTCGTCTTATATATCTGTGTGCTGCTGCTCTCTTAGCTGCACTTGAATGCTTTGCCACACCATTATGTGCTCATTGTAAGCTGGCAGTTGTCACATCACAGACACAGTGTGCTTTCAACCAGGACGATGTTTGCTTTTGTATGTGTAAATTGTGACAGCGAGTACTAACACTGTCACACACTCCCTGTGACGACCTTAATCGCTTTAAATCAGCCAGCATTTTGTTCCAACTACAGGGCGGGCGACCATTTCCTGTCACTGATAACCATCTGAGCATCTTCAGACCTGCTGCATCTATCTGTCCGTTTCCTGCCATACTGCTCTGGTGAAATATTATCCATACCTTATATCCTGTAACTTTGGAATTAACCTAGCACCATCCCCTATGGGCATCACTCCAAAGAGCAGATCCACTGTGACATAATCTATCTCCATCTAACCATTCAAAATGGCCTTTGCATGTTGGACAAAAATTAGGGTTTTTGATTTTTATTCCCGGCACAATTATTTTTAACATTGTTAGGAAACAGTGAAAGTCCACTTGAACCTTTTTTGTAGATAATGTGCACTAAAATGTGTTTGTGTATGTGTGATATTTGCCTGTAATAGACTTGGATGTCATTATCCACATACTCACCAGACACAGGGCTCAGAATTGAATTACCCCCCTCCTCTCTCTCTCAAAGATTAGTTTTGAGGTGTTCTGGCTTTGCTCAGCTTTCCATTGTTTTTGTTTCTGCGATCAGAAGAAGGCTCGCTCGACAATTTAATGAGCTGACCAGATCATTCAGCGTGTTATTAGAGAAATCTGCGTGAAAGCAGGCTGGGGGACGAGTTGTGTTTTTTCTGTGTTTATGTCTTTTCCACTGTGACTGTGAGGCTGTGAATCTTATATTGACAGATGATTTACTCCCCAGAGCATCACTACATGTCCACGATCATGTCCTTCTTCTCATTTATCTGGCAGATATAATAGGGTTGTGTGTGATTTTTTTTTTTTTTGCATGTAACAACATGCCATGAACCTAATATCCAACACTCAATACATTCAGGAATTGAAGAGGCTTTCAGGAAAGTTCAAATACAATTTACCTGTAATGGGCTGTCAAAAAAATCGAGTGTATACACTCTCACAGGAGCTAAGCAAAAATAAGTGCCCCATTTATGTGTTGTTTTTTTCCTCAACAGTGATGTGCTAATGAGCTTTTGTAGAAAAATGCTTCACTGCAAAGTGCAGTTTTTCAGGAAAACACCTTCAGTATAATCGGGCTGTTTGGAGGCAGGATGTTGTCTGGGTGGGATGTGTGCTCAGGATGTCAGGACTGGATCCATAGATGCCAAATATAGAGCCTCTTCTCACAAGGGGCTTTTGGGTAGTTTGAAAAGCTCAGATATGAGATCCAGCAGCCATTCAAGAGGAGAGAGATGGGAAGCTGACAGCAGATGTCAGTTCAGCGAATAAAATGAACATCTCCTTCTTCTTCTTCTTCATAGCCATATTATCCGATTCAGGCAACTCTTAGAGTAGTCAAAAATACAGAAAACTGGTTGTGCATGTTGAAAATGTGCAGCTAAAGTTAGTAATCACTGTGACAGTCTGTTGGTTAAAGTTGTATTGACACAATCTGGGTGTCAGAAGATGACTGATTGAATCCAATTATGTTGCAAATGCTTGCACTTGAACCTGAACATACGTACTTGAGTATGTGGAGCATTCCTTACACATTTAGACACAACAGGTTGTTTGGTACATTGTGTTACTACATATTCTATGCTGCAGCGCTCCCGGAAGGTGATTATTCAAGAAAGAGTCTTTCACTGAGCACACACAGACAGATAGATGATGCAATTAGTACTACAAAGCTCTTCCATTGATTTTCTTTTGAACTCTCCAGTGAATAATGACTGAAATCTGCTTTTGGGCAGTTGGACGCTGCAGGAAAGATGATAGAAGTCTAATAATGGAAGTGAGTATACGGGGGGTTTTCTAATTTTTTAATGAGAAAACACAAGTCTGTAGACATTTACACAACTCCTCCATGCAAAACAGAATGTTGTTTAAATTTTGTTGCTGAGGTTGAGTGGGCATGCAGTAAAATTAAACACTCCTTAAATCCATTTTATCAACACATGGACGCCTCTTCATGGTCCTCAGGGGACTAATTTATTTGACTTCTTTTTTAGTGCCATCACCTGTACAACTTTAATTCATGATAGGATCATTACAAAACTAATAACAAAAAGCCCACCATACAGGGGATAAAGTTCTTTGAGTTAACTAACAGCATCTAGCTAACAACGTGATCTTCCCTCTGTCATTTCACAACCCTGAGGCCAAACCTTCATTTCTTGCCCCATTACCGGTGCGGATCTAAGAATAGCTAAATTTTCTCTCAATTTTTCATCCATCCATCAACTCTGTTTTCTGGTGTGTAATTACAGCGTGGGCTGCAAGCCTGGCTGTAGACTTTTAGTCATGTTAAACCCTCTGACAGCTGAAAAGGGAACAAAGTTATAAATACTGTATGAAGTCCAAGGTTCTTCATACAGTATTTATAAAAGTAAAATCCTCACTGTGATGAATCACCTGTGCACTGTAGTTATTAAATTCTCCACCAGGGTGTCACCCACAACACAGAGACATGGCAAGAGGTTTAGTATCTATGGCACTCTCTTAGAGTTTAACATTTTGGGACACACGCTTATTCCCTTTCTTGCCAGGTTTGGTGTAGAGCTGAAACGATTAATCGATTAGTGGCCAACTATCAAATTAACTGGTAACTATTTTGATAATTGATTAATTGTGAGTTATTTTTGGGGGAAAAAAATCCCAAATTCTCTGATTCCTGCTTGTCAAACGTGACTATTTTCTGGTTTCTTTAGTCTACTATGAGAGTAAACTGAATATCTTTTGGTTGTGGACAAAAACAAGACATTTGAGGACAACACCTTTGATCCTGGGAAACTGACAGCTTTCACCATTTTCTGACATTATATGGACCAAAAAACTAATCAATACAATAATTACAATAATCAACAGATTAATCGATAGTCATAATAATCGTTACTTGCAGCCCTAGTTCGATAATTGATACACCTTCATGTCTGTAGCTAATTATGAAGCTACAGCAAGGAGATGGCTAGATGTATGTTAGCATAGCATGATGACTGGAAACAGAGGGAAACAGCTAGTCTGGTCAAAGTTAAAAATCCTTTTTTGTAGATGTAAGTTTTTTCGTCTATGAGATTGCCAGGCAACCAACTGAGACTCAAAAAAATGTATACATATAACCTGATAATGTGTGAGCTTTAAAAGTAGTGGAGGTGGACTGACAGAGCCAGGCTGGCTGATTCCCCCTGTCTCCAGTCTTTTTGATAAGCTAAACTCACTGTTTCCTGGTTGTGTGAGACGCATACAATCTTCTAATCTCACTTCCCCTGATTTTAGGTCTGAGTAAAATGCTGCTAGTGACAGATTCTTATTTATCATACAGACATCGAGCAGTATTGATCTTGTCGGGAACTCATTGGATACAGGATTCCAACATGATCTTGATTTATAAGATTTTCTGTTGAATTCCCAGAGAACATCAGTGGAGGAATCACAATACCTGAAGACCAAATTTGAACTAAAATTGAATATCCCAGAGAACTGAAACCACAGTATAGCTACAACAAAAGCAAGCATACATTTAAATGTGCAATGCTACAAGCAGTAAGCATATATTCAAGTATGTGCTGGTATGTATGTGACCTACCAGTGTGAACGTTGGGGTCTCCAGAGGTTAGGAGGAAGCAGGTGGCCTCTTTCTTAGCTTTGTCTCGCCCTCGAGAGCACCGCAGGGACCACTTTTCACTGGGAGACAGTGGCTGGGTCAGGCTGCAGCCTTCCTCCTCTGAAAGGGCCACATTTGCATCTCCGTTCTGTTTGGAGTCTGACAGGAAGAGAAAAACACACAGCAACGTAAATGCCAAAGCTTTTATTGAGTCTCCCCTGAGGGCCCAGACAAAGCCAGAGGTATATTGCATAAAATCGGTATTTTTCTGTGATGAAATCCAATTTAACGGAGATGTTATGAGGAGTAATTTGATCCCGGTGTGTTACTGTCTTTATGACTGAACACGGTTCATCTGTCAGGCAAACTGAAAAGCCTCAGGAACTATGTGTAAGACTAGAAATGCAATGGCTTTTTATGTTACCATTAGGCTTAAGGCCACTCGAATATTTGTGTCTTAAAAAGGATGAATGCACCAATTAAAAGAACAAATTAAACAAAACAATCTGTATAAATAAAAAAAACAAATGAATGAAAACAAAAAACTGTAACATTAATGTCATTAGCCAGTTCACCCAAGTTAGAGGGAAAAAAACATTTTCTTGCTCACCTAGAGTTATTTAGCCATGCAGATATATTTCATTTTGGGGTTTTTGTGTGTGTGTGAAATAAATCTTATTTAAATAAAATGTATTATTTGAAGATATACCTCTATTTTTAACTTTGATAGAATGCGCTTATAACAGCTTTGATGAGGAATATTTATTTGACACAGATGCGCTAACATCAAGTTTTGATTGATGAAATTTTAAAGGATTTTTTTTTTTCAATGCAAATAAACAAATTCAATTCAATTCACCTTCATTGGATTGGAAGCAGATCTTAAAAGCCAAACTATCTGCATGGCTGGATACCACAACGGGTATATGAAACAATGTTTTTATGAAATTTGGGTGAACTGACCCTTTAGTATTGTACTGCAGCCTGACCTGAACGGTTTCTGCCGACACTCTCCTCAGCAGCCAGGGGACAGGTGTCGCTCTGAGTGCTGTCTCTATGTGAGTTTGTATCCGACTTTCCAAACGAGACTGAGTCAGTCGGAGCGTCGGGGTTTGGGTTGTGCTTCTTCTTCTTTTTCGGCAGCTTCTGTTTGGCCATAGCCAGCGAGTAGTACATCCCAAAGTTATTGACAATGACAGGTACTGGCATAGCGATGGTCAGGACGCCAGCCAATGCACACAGTGCCCCCACTATCATACCAAGCCATGTCTTTGGGTACATGTCTCCGTAACCCAGCGTTGTCATGGTGACTACTGCCCACCAGAAGCTTATAGGGATGTTCTTGAAGTGTGTGTGGTTGTAGCCTGTGGGGTCGTTTGGGCTGGCTCCGATGCGCTCGGCGTAGTATATCATGGTAGCAAAGATGAGAACACCCAGCGCCAAGAAGATGATGAGCAGGAGGAACTCATTGACACTGGCCTTCAGCGTGTGTCCCAGCACTCGCAGTCCTACAAAGTGCCGTGTCAGCTTGAAGATCCGAAGGATCCGAACAAACCGCACCACGCGGAGAAAACCCAGCACGTCACTTGCAGCTTTGGATGACAGGCTGCTCAGGCCCATTTCCAGGTAAAACGGCAGAATGGCCACAAAGTCAATGATGTTGAGCGTGTTCTTGATGAAGAACACCTTGTCTGGACAGCAGACGATGCGCACCAGGAATTCAAATGTGAACCAGATCACACAGATGCCTTCCACCACGGTGAGGATGGGCTTGGTCACCATCTCAGTCCTCTCCAATTGTTGTGTGGTGTTTCCGATGACAACCCACTCTGTGCGGTTCTGCAGTTCGTTGAAGGCTTCGTGGGTCTCCAGGCAGAAAGTGGTGATGGACACCAGGATGAAAAAGAGGGAGGCAAGTGCCACTCCCTGGATGAGAAAGATCAAACAATTAATCATCAACATTGTTTTGTCTTCCCACAATTAATAAGCAATCATTACTGTTGTTTTGTGCAAGAGCTTCCATTAAAGTCTTTGCTTGTCTCATGTGAATATTTTTCTATCCATGCCACATATAATTTATATTATAGGATTTATTTGTATTGATAAAATTAACAGTGTCAAAAAGCCACCAAAAAAAGACATGGATGTGCCAATCAAGTCTGTAAAGCAGCACATTTGTGGGATTATTTTCTTGCAGAAGCAGTGAATGATAGGTGATTGACATTAAGCAAAGACTAAAATGAACACTGATGTAAGAACACTTAACTCAGGCACAAAGAAATATGATAAGACACAATATTTGACAAAGCTTCATCTGAAAGCGAGAAAATCATGCTCCTTATGTGCAGAAACCAGCAGGAATAAATCAAAGGAGTAGAAGAACCCAGACCACTGTGAAAAACATTAAAAGATATCTGTGTTTTTCTTAAAACTGGAGCAGCAGGTGGCTTCAGTGGAAAATAAAAAAAGAAAACTTAATTCTGCAGTGTGGAACTTAAATTCAAGCCCCTGCCTATCGCCACCAGATAAACAAAAGTACACCAGAGTTTATAAATCTCATGTTGAGCAGGACATTCCCACTCTGGCTGTCTAAATGTGCTCCAGAGACCTCCACTGGTCGAGCCGGCTAACTTCCAGTTAGCTCTCTGCTAACTTGTATGGGGATAAAAATAATTTTATCAAATGAGTGTCATAGAACTGAATGCAAAGTTTTTTCATATTATCACTTTTTAACCAATCATGCAGCCTAAGCAAAACCCAGAAACATAAAAAACAAATCTACTATTTTCTCATTCCACTGCCGCTGCACCTCCTCATGACATCTCATCAGTGCCAGGAAATCATTAATTGTTGTGATTGTCCACTACCGCTGCTGTTTTGAGATTAAAGACTGAAAAGTCCTTTTTAATGTATTTGAAAAAATCTCTTTGTCCACAAAAGAGCCAGGACAATGTTCTCTGAGCGAACAAACCAATTTCAAACCAATTACTCCCATGAACAGAGTCTGAGACATGCTGAGAGAGAACGTGATTCTAATAACATTGGGACCTGCCAGTCGAAGACAGCAGGGGGTGCTCGCATGGCGCCAACGCTGTGTGAACTGACTTACTACACCAACCATGATGGGGCTATTGTGTGAGTTGTCTCTCAAATATATCAGGGAGAGAATGTCTCATTTTTTCCAGATAAAGCAGGTTAATCTGGTAACAACATTAGTGTGGTCTCCAACCAGTATGTTACCACAACGGGAAAGAGAGGGAAGTGGAAGGACGAGCAGAGCCTGCTGGCACTGAACAGCAGGGGATAAATGAACAAGCTTAATAGTCACCTGCACTGCTGTCAGGTTTCTCAGACATGTTTCAGTCAGTGAAACATCTCTTCTGCTGTCACTGTTCCCTCTAGCACAAATGTTTTAGAACATTATGATATAATACAAATGATCTGGTTTACAAATACAAACAAAATAGGGAGAGAATCAAACTACTTTTACAATTTATGGAAGACAAATTGAACAATGTGGCTGGCATTAACCTGATCCAGCACAATGGCCATGTCTGTCCCTGTTTGTCTTAACATTGTGTGCTGTCTTTATTGTTTACTCAAGTCTGGACAAATTGTAATGCCTCTCCAACCTTTCTAATGTTCCAGCTGGATAAATATGTACCTGTGCCTTGCATGCACAGCCATTTTCTCCTGCTGGGGCCTCTCATATATCTATCTGTCTTTATGGTGTTTGGGTCTATGATTAAAACAAATAAAGCATGTAATGTCCAATGAGGGACACTAATTCACTGTGAAACAAGCAAAATAAATAAGAATTGAATATTATGAAGTCCAGTAAGAGGAAAGGATAGACAAAAACTGAGATATTACATTACATTGTGTACATTACATTGTACATATCTCTATTGTGCATCCATATATTGTGCAGCTCTCCACCATAACAACCTTCCTCAGCTTTTTCCCTGCAGAGCTCTGAGGCATTCACAGGATCCCCCGAGAAGACGAAGAATGAGCCGCAGGACAACTTAGCTCTGTCCCAAGACGAGCTCAGAGTTTCCCCTGTTGCATAGACACGGTGTCCCTGAACATCACCAAAGCTTTCTGTACACTGTGTGTGATTCACAGAGTCACAAGGTGCATCACAACAAGCCAAACAGCATAGAGACTAAATAAAAACTAAAGGAAATTTGAGCACATGGTTTAATAAATGACAAATTTAGCATATTATAGAGACATAGGCTGATTGTTACCACGTCAAAGGCATTTAATGACTCCTTTCTATCATGTGCATCAACAAAATCAAGATTTTCTTAATGCAACTGCTAGTCAAGGATCAATTTTCATCGTTCTTTTATACATACACATATACATGCATATTTGAAAATTTAAAAGCACATTTTTATTCAGTTATTTTGGTTCCACAAAGAGCCAGACTGCAGATGTTTTTTTCATGCTTTCATCTGAAATTTTAATGTATTCCAGAAACAGTGAATTAGTTTGAACTGCATGTATTTACTTAAAATTATGAAGTACTAATTTACATCAGAACATGCACTTGCAATTTTTACTCTCACACACACACACACACACACACACACACACACACACACACACACACACACACACACACATACACACACCTTGTTTCCAGTGTGTCTCATGTGTGTATTCCCTATTGGAAAACTATCCAGACGGACGAGCCAGATATACAGAGAGTGCCAGATAATGAAGGTGGTCTCCACCAAACCAGAGGGACTAGACTCTGATGCAGCACCTCATTACGAAAAATTTCGAAGTCAATTAATATAAAATTACACCAGCATTTCATTAACTCTCTCTGGACTTCCAAGTCCCACTGTGGGTTCATGACTTGTTGCACCTGGACAATGAACTGTGAGCACAATGTAAACATCAGAAGAAGGGACCTTGCACAGAAATTATTATTTTTATCTGTCAGACATTTACTGACTGAATAAGGATTGACTATGATGAACCAACATTTGTTTGATATCTTCCTCAGCTGAAAACAAACCCCCTTTTTTCCTTATTTAAGAAAAGATTTTACCATTTTATTTTCTCCCAATTTGTACAGCTCAGCAGCGCCATATCTTGACCTTTTAACAAATAATCATTAATATGTGTCAGTTGAGCTGCTGCCCAAACAATTTCAACAGAGAGCAGAAGCTCAGGACCCCTTTCCTGTATGGATGAGCTTGTCATCAATCATCAAATTGTAATAATTTTTGTCATGCTAACAATGACTGGCAGCCTTTCCCACTTAAGTGTTAGATTTGAAAATGATACTGAAACTGATGAATATGCTGACAATTAATTACTTAATGATTTATGGTGGCACTACAGGCAGATGAATCTACAATCCTGTCGCTAACAAAAATCTATAAACACCTGGCATTCAAATAGGTTAAATTATTTGCTGCCCTATAAGACTCAAAGAGATTTTCACCATAAAAACATATATTGTTGCATCAATGATTAGTTTTTCAGGGACAAAATCAAACATTGGCTACGTTTTGGAAAATTAGTTCTGTCCAAGTGGAGACAACCTGGAATTACCACTAATACGTTCTTGTGTGTTTATACCACTGACTGTGTATGAATCTATACAGTCTATGGTATGAATATGGAAAATACGACAGCTCCCAAAAAGTGAAACCTCAATCGAAAAATAAAAGTACATGTCAAATAGATGTTCCCCAAAGATGATTTCTGTCATACGTCATTCTAATAAGGCTGATGCTTGTCTAAACTGCTCATTTTATGATTAAGTTTGATTTTAATTTGTTATTTGACGATATAAAAAGGGGGTGTGATGTCATCTTTGACAGCTGCAAAAGTTGTTCTCAAACCTCCATCAGACAGCGGAATGGCTGAGGGGGGCGTGTCCCGCAGACCATCATCCTGGCTCTCCTACACAGACTCTGCCTCCAAATGTCATCACACAAACAACATAGCAGCTCCTGGAAAGGAGATATTTTGGCTTCACTTTTGCATTGCAGCACACAGTGGAGACACATCGTCAATTGCGAATATGTACTTCTATTAGCCACTTACTTCAGTGATGGAGCAAAAGGTAGGTTCAATTTACACAAAGGTCTTAATAAATGTTTCCAATGTGTCATCCCTGCAAACAGCTAAAAAAAGAAAAAAAATGTATTTTACTTTTATGTACACATGTAATCCATTTTAAGATAGTTAAAAGCTAGAAATATTAGCTATCCTGCTGCCTGAAAAATGTAGTAGGTGAAATGAAGTTAACTAATTAGTTTAAAGTTTTCTTAAGAGTTGGGAGAATGTAAAACAAACTGAGTAAACTAAACTAAACTAGAGATAACAAATTTAAAATGGTAAATGAACTGCTCCGTGGCTTTGACAAACACAAATCATACCCTATAATCTCCTGAATATCTCCGTTGTGACAACAAACCAGCAGCAACCAAATAAAAGCTGTGAATCCTGCTGCTGTTCGGACTCTTGTGATGAGCCCAACAGGCCCTGACAGCCTTCAGTTTACTCAAATGCCAAACAGTTTATCCCAGGACTAAACAGAGCTGGGTATCTGCAGCCAGAAGCACCTCTGCAGGGGAGGTGCTGGAGCTCCTGGCACACACAACGACAATATTCTCTGCTTTTAAAAGGCTCAACCCGAAAGTCCAACAGCAAGACCTCACACCTGTGTGTATGTGTCTATAATAAGTTTTGCGTGTTTGTTTCTTTATCTCTCTGGCTATTTGTATTTATCAGTTTGTTTGTGGCTCTTTAGTAGACCTCCATGTCTGCCGATAAACTTCGCAATATTTAAAATATGTATTTATAGTCTATTTTAAGCCTGACACAAAGGGAGACCACAGTATCACGTTTACAGCTCAGCAGTGGAAGTTTTAAACACAGTCACTGTGTTGGAGTGAATGCCATAATGTCTCTTTGCTGCTATATAGCATTTCCATGCCGGTCTGCTGAGCCCACCCATATTTTACAAGCAGCAGTCATCATAAGGCCGAATGGATTGTACAGTAACTGAATGTTTATATGAAGCTTTTGTTTTCCTGGTATGTAAATATTATTACTCAAATCCTGCTGAGGGTTAAAGCTGATACTAACATTATATAACATTTAGAACCCAACCAATATATCAGTCATCCAATATTATCATCAGAAATATCACTGATATATCGGTATCAGCATATATGTCCAATATGTGCCAATTTTGTTTTTAATTTTTAAAGTTATATAGGCAGCATTTGCATGTACACTTAAAAAAAATTCTGAATTCATGTTGAATATACGTACATATGATTTTTTAATTTATAATTATTTATAATCATTGAGTTGCCAGTGATGTTTACTGTTTCAGTGCACTTATGTCCTTTCATACAATATTCTTTATTATTAAACTGTAAACTATCATGCTTCCCTTACATATCTTTTGTCACAAGTGTTTGCAAAATAATGTGCTCATGTGTAAATCCTGTATATATAAGATTATCGGCCAATATTTGAATATCTGAATTGTTTTACTCCCTAATATCAGCATCGGCCACAAACATCCAATATCAGTGGGGACCTAATAACATAATCTATATAATTTGCATACTTCATTTATTATTTGTATGCTGCATATATTTTCTACTTCTACTGCCCTCTTCCTGCCTCTTCTTCAGTCTGTTTTTTGTGTGTCTGTAATAACAATTTTTCTTCCAGGGGATCAATAAAGTTATATTATACAGTTCTTGTAGTACATTTACTGTTCTTTTGTGAAATGTTATTATTTGTGCGTTTGCATTTTGTTTTACAGCTATATGATATGATATTATTTATTTATTTATGGATAACAGACACAAAACAGAATCTAATGGATAACATTCATTCATGATTGATTGATTCATCATTGATGGCTTAAGTAAAATTGTAATTTCATTATAGTTCCGTGACCCAATTTCATAAATCAGTCCTAACCTTAATTCTATCAGCCCCTTTTTTAACACCTGGATATGTAGTGGAAACCTGTTCCACAGCAAGGCTCCAAAAGGAGGAATAAGGAAGGAAATGTATTGATGCACACAGTGCATTTTGGTGAGTAACAATTGATGTAAACCTCACATTATTTACAGGAAAAACTCCATAAGTAATAGATCCGAAAATTTCTAACAAGGCCTTGTCCTGTTCTTTTTGTTTTCAAGAAACAGATCCGATAATGTTACAGATAAAACAAACACCTATAACTGTAGAGCAGTGAAACCTTTGAGGATTAGAAATGCTAAACATTGGTGCCAAAAAGGCATCAATCAAAGTTCATCAGGTGTCAGTGTGCAGACGGAGCTGAGGGCCCCCTAAGGGGACAGCCAACCAGTCCCAGCTGGGAAAATCAGGGTGGGAGAGAACAAGACAGTAGACAAAACAGGCAGCAGGCTGTGCGTCAGTATGCAGCAGCTGGGGAGACCCATCACAGCCATCACCTCCAGCTGTTCAGCATCACTCTGTTACTAACACCGACACGCTATACTGTATGCAACACCAACAATGAGCCTTCTGAGCAGTCAGCAGCTGCAAAGCCAATGAGCTCAGCAGCTGCTGTTTTCTTGGAATTCATGTCACACTAACTCATGTCTGAGAGTCTTTACACCTGAAGACATAGGAGCATTGACCAAAGACTGTCAGCTGTGTGTCTCCAGGGAATCTGTAGAGAAGTCTTTCATTATCAGTTTATATTTCATAGACGCAGAGACGTCACCAAAAAAGAGTGGCGACACCTCAACTTTTAACCCCCTGCTATTGAGGGGCATTAAGTCATTTCCTACATCACTGGTCGATGAACTGCAGCAGTGACAGGACTCTGGAAACACCAAAAACCACCTGTTACAACATAACAGGATGATGCAGAAAAGAAAATGTCTTCCAGGCCAACAGGTACAAGGAGTGGGTCCCCATCCCACGGGACGCTTTTATTTCATAAAATATAGCGACAATTTTCAAATCGCCAGGAATCAGCGCTTAGCGGGAAAAAAACAAAAAACAAAACATCATTACTGCTGGTTCAACCCTGGGATGATCCCTGAGAGAAACACTGGAACGGTGTGTGACATCATCATTACATCACATGCAACTGATGTGGAGAAAACTTGATCAGTGAAATGGCGAGGACCCTGAATGAAAACCTGAAACAGACAACATGAGCTGTCTGTGAACACCAGACCAAATCCCGTTACAGCATCACCTGGGAAGAGGCCAAAGGTCATCGAAAAGGAGTCAGTAGATGGCCAGAGAAAAACGAAAAAAGGACAACCACATCAAATGCCAACAATCACCAACCTTGAACGGACCATGACCACCTGTTGTCACGTAAATAAGTCTCCATACTGAGGATGACAACCGAGCCATCTCCATGACAACTGGCTGAAAAAAACTCTGCTGGGGGAAAAAAAGCTAGAAAATTAAGCAACTTAATTTCATCAAAATCCAAAAACAGTTACTAAAGAGTATTTGGCTATTCTTAACTGATCATCAATCAAACCACTTCAAATAGAGGCTGATTAAAAACATTAATACAGATGGAATAAGTCAAAAGAGAGAAACACAAAGATTTTTGTTTTCCTCTCTCTCTGGAATTTAAACACACTTTCTGAAGTCAAGGTTTAAAGCGGATACTATTCAATCTGCTGGGCCAATCTTCTCCACTTATTTCACTATTGTTAGTAGTGATGTCTTGATTCAATACTTGCATTTTCCTAGATATTACAACTGCACAATCCACAATATAATTAATTAATACTAGTGGTAATAATACTAATAATATTAATACCATTACATTAAGTTATTAAAATCAATCCAACGTATATGCTTGACAATTAAATTTAAAAAATTGCCTGCAACCTGTCTGTGTCGAGAGGGTACAGCATGGTGGACCATGGCTCCAAAAGCTCCAGAAGACGTTAGTTCATTTTTTAGGTGCTGTATCAAATTGGTATTACTGAACACAGCTGTGTTACATTGCAGGCCTTACAAGTACATTTTGAACTGCTTTCTTTTCCAATTTTAAATTCCACACTGCAGACATTTTAGCCGCAGGTATGCCAGAATATGCTTCTGCTTCCTGCCACAAATTGTGCACTCCATTTATAACACCTGTGTGACAGCTGACACAAAACAAAGGATCAGATCAATATTGCCAAAACAGATCAGTTAAAAAATGCCTTGATCAACCCCAATACCAACCTTTGAGATCGGCTCAGGACATCCCTAAAGCCAGACTCGGACTACAGGAATATTGGGCCAATTTATCCCTGATTCACCTCTCAGTCAGACGGAGGATCTGGTCTGGAACCTTGGTCAGTACCCATGTTTGGCCCAGGTTATCTGGTAATGTGTTTTATCAGCGCTGCCCTAATCAGTTCAAACAAGTTTGATATTTAGGATTAAAAATCTGGATTATTAAATCACTACTTTCCATGCGGGACCCCAATAGCCAATGAGAGACACATGTCTAAAAGGAAATGGAAGTGAATGAGAGGACTTTTGAAACTGAAACCACAAAGAAATAAGCTGTTGTACAGGTGTGTTGGACAGCTGAGATGGAGGACAGGCTTGTTGAATATAACTGCCTATGCAACGTGTGTCAAAGACATAACCGTACATATATTTTACATTTTCCAGTAATGTTTATTGATTTTGTTTTAATTTGTCTGCAAAGTTTGCAAAGTCTGCAACTCTTCATGATGAACCCGCTGATCTCGTAGCAAGACAGCCAATCTATTTTCAGCACACAGCTTAGAAGTGAGCAGAATAAACAACCAACATAATCACACAGGATTACATCCCTCTTTCGCAGAGAATTCAGTGTTATAAAAGACTCCTTAACAAGGCTGCGCGCTTTGATGATGTGTGAAAAATCAAATCTTGCGTTCCATTCACAGAGCAACAGAGGAAGGTGTCAGCCCTGTGAAAGCCAGGCCCAGAGGAATAAGAGCTTCTGCTCTAAAACACTCCTTTATTATTTATCATCGTGGTGTCACAGTGAGACAAATGTGAGGTGTGAGAATAAGTTTCATGATTAACAATGAGTAAAGCAGTTTCCAAACAGAAACGAAGTCTTGATGAAGATGTGGTGGCTTGATTTGTGATACTTACAGTAAGAAGTGAATACATGAATATGATTCCCTAACGTCAAAATTCAGCTTCTATTGGGGTTAGACTTTCCACTGAATATTTATATTTCATAATATTTCATTTCAAACAACAAAACAAAGCATGAATATTTTGTTTCTAAATCAGTCCATCCCTCATTCTCATAGCAAAGACAAATTGATGTCTTGCTTTATGTGGGAGAAAATACTCTCTTTTCTGTGGGAGAGTCAGTTTTAATTGCTCACCACTGATAACATGTTGCAGCCTATTACCACAGCAGTGATTAATTCTCAGCATCAGGGGATTTAGTCAAATATTGCATTAGAGAAGATTGTACAAAGTTATCTGGTCTGAACTTAATGTTAATGCTAAGTCTGGTTGTCATATTTAACACAACTGAGAGTACAGGGTACTAGGGTACTATTAGTGCCACAAAGCTCTCCATGTTTTTAAACTGGAATATTCAACTGTCAGGTTTCTTGAATCCTGTAAAGGGTCACTGCAAGAATAGAATATGGTCTCATTTAAAAAATATAAAATGCAAGTTTCCCTCACCAAAACTGCTCCCAAGTGTCTTCAAATTAAACTATCAGGTATGTATTTTAATCATTCATGTTAGCATTACTATTGAAACAATTATATGTTCTTCTAAGATTTAGCTGTATGCAAACAAATGGGGTTAAAAGTGAAAAAACACTATGAGGTTAATGTTTTAAATGTAAGGACTGTTTGAGTATTAATTTCCATATTTGGTAAACAGAGTAAAAAAAATTAAAAATTAAAAATTTATCATAATTATCCCCCAAATTTAAGGACAATTCATCCTAAATATGCATAAAAGGCAGCCAAAGATCCCTCTATCCCAGTGGTCCTAAAAGTGGGGTGTGGGAAGAATAGAAATGTTCCCTTTACTCCATCCATAAGTAACAAATGACAGAATGTCTGACTATTTGGGTCATCGGTTAGACACACTTCATGTAATACAACATCTAAAAGCAAAAATCCTATTAGGTGGGGGTCTGTGGTCTAATGCTAGTGTGTCAATTGAGGTGCTGTGAAAATGTCTGAGAACCATTGCTCTATCCAGCTGAACATGTGTTTCACTTTCTGAGAACCAGACTGAAGGCAAAAAAAAACCCTAAACAAGCAAGAAAATGCCTGCCAAAGAGAGCTGCTGAGTCATAAACTTCTGCCAGTCATAAACTATGAATATTAACTATGACAACTTTAAATTAATATCATTATAACTTGTCCAATTGCTTTCTGTCCCCTAAAACTGGAGGCTTCACTTAGGCACAATGGTGTTTTGAGCTAACATCAGGATGCTAACACACTCATGATGACAATGCTAACTAGGGCTGCAACTGATAATTATTTGGTTATTGACCCATCTCCCTATTTTCTGAATTTATCTATGAGTCATTTTGTCCATCAAATGTCAGAAATAGTGAAAAAAGCAACAAATTCTCATATGTAAGAAACCAGAACCAGCAAAGGTTCTGTATTTTTGCTTGAAATGTGATTGTTTCTCAGCATGTTAACATTTGTGAATTAGCACCAAACACAAAGTACAGCTGAGCATTTTTGAAAACCAAAAATGTCACTCTCATTGTGGCACTAAAGGAAAAGGCTTTACCAGAGTCAGAAGGATTCATCCTCTGTGGACCATGAATGTCTGTACAAAACTGCATGACAGTCCATCACATAGTGCCGTGAGCTATGCAGCTAGCATGGCTTAACAGGGCTACAATTCATACATACTTCCTCTGATGTGAATGTAAACACTCTGCACTGTATATGATATACCTATATGATCCTCTCATGTTTTTAATTTGTGAGTGATGCTGTCATCAGCACAAAGGGTTCATGTGCTGACTTTTACAGAACTGCACCTCCAGTCTTGGTTGATACTGAATGGAGGATGTGGCTTAAATGATGGACAGATTAACTTCCTTTCCGGCTTTCAGGAATTACATTACCTTAGATGAGCTCAAAAGGTTTTTAAATGAAATGTCCATAAAGGTAACGTGAGTCCCTCAAAATGTACTCTGCATGCTTTCAGAATGCACATAGAGCAAACATATGTACATGAATCAGCTGGAGAGAAAATGGGCAATAAACATTATGCCTGGGTCAATATGGAGCCGCCATATACTCATTCTCATCACATACTTCCAGAAAGATTCACATTCATCCATCCTACTGTTTTTTGTAGAATTTCTTAAATCATAATTGATTCATTTACAAATATTCAGTGGTGAGAGACAGACTCGATTAACTGACATCTTCAGATGGCACCATGCAGCGGCAGCTGTGACTCAGTCTACAGTGACAGCCTGCAAATGCCACCTGGACAAGAAGCTAAAATAAACACTATTTGTATTGTGACTGGCATGCAATAAGAACATTATACTGGTGCAACACTGTGAGAACAGACATGAATAGATCATCTGAATAGACCACTCAGTTCCATAAACAGGCAGAGAGAAAATAGAGGGAGCATCAGCCTTCCTCTTTCTGGACTAAATGTTTTTTTCTTTCTGACAACTCCTGCTGTAGTGACACTTGATACTTGCTTTCACGTTTAGTTCACGAAGCACTCCGCTGCTTTTATAGCAAAGTCATTAGGCATCATATACTTTCATATGCTTACAGCTGGCTGATATACTCTGAGGATAAATCTGGGATGGATTTGAATAAGTTAGAATAAAGAGGAAATGTAAATCTCTTTAGCACTAACATGCATTATGTTAATTCTTCAAAAATTAGGGGAAATTTACTGAAATGTTCAATGCTGCACGATTGGGTGACATGCAATTATGTATATTCATGCATGTAAGGAACAGATGATAATTTTATTTTTCTTGTACCTGTATAGATAGATCAATAGATAGATCTTTATTTCCATTGCAAGTATACAATGAAACTCCATTTGAACAGTCCAATTGCAGCATAAAAATATAAAATATATAACACACATGCATAAGCTCAAACACATCTCACCCATACTCATGACTACATACATGTGTGTTAAGATCCCAATTCCTCTGTGTAATATATGGTCTGATTTAGTGTACATGGCTATACACTCCTGCAGCCTTTCAAACACTTGTGCTTTGAGGACCTTCAAGTGCAAACTATGAACAGGATGTGTGGGAACACTGCAGCAGCACAGCATCTCTTTCATGAAACAGCAGTTTCTCTATTTTCAGCATTATGGTACAATTTCATAACTTATGCTTTTTTTTAAAAACTGCTCAGTGAATGATTGAAAGGAATATTTGCTTGCCAGAAGAAATTTAAGAAAAAAAGGAAAATGTACTTGTGCAACTCGACAAATGTGTTATATTACAAGTTAGATGCTGAAGTAACAGAAAAGATTTACAAGATGGACAAAAATATATGGACACCCAAACCCCACCCAACAACAACATTCATGTGCTGCTTCAACAGATTCCATTCCTCTTGGAAAACTTTCCTCAAGATTTGGAAACCTGGTTGCAAGGATTTGCTCTCATTCAGCCAAAAGGCATAAGACCTAGTTCACAGTTGGTGTTCCAGTTTATCCCAAAGGTGTTGGGTAGGGTGGAGCTCAGGGCTCTGGGCACACCAGTCGAGTTCTAAAACACCAAAGTGAGAAAATCATTTGTACATGGATCTCATTTTGGACTCGAGACAGAAAATGACCCTTTCCAAACTGTTGCCACAAAGTTGTATGCTTTAGCATGAAGATTTCCTTCCCAAACCAAGAAAAACAGCTCTAGAGCTGCCACTAACGAGTATTTTCATTATCAATTAATAGTAAAAATTTGCGAAAAACAGCAATCACTATCACCCAAAGCCCAAGACGCAAACTAAACTGTCTTGTACTGTCTCAAATATCAGTTCACAACCAAAAGATATTCAGTTATCTATCATTGAAGACTAAAGACATCAATCAACTAATCAATTAATCAACTCATCATTGCAGCTCTAAACAGCTCTACACCAAAATGACAAACATATCTGAACATGGGTGTCCACATCCTTTTGGCCCTGCACTGTATGTGGGTTTTTAATAACTCCAAAATTGTGTTCAAACACACTGACTTATTGACTAGGGAAAGCTCTTTTTATAAGCCAAAGTGCAAGCAACAGTTTGTAATTTTTCATTTTGTTCAGTGTAGTTGTTGTTTGTTCATGTTCACTTCCCTTTCTTTCAAATGTTTCATCACTTATCCCAGGGCAGTGGTTACACTCATCTATCATTTGTGTTTTTATTGGCTCTGTCTTACAATCACAAACAGAAAGCCACTGGCTGATCTGATTTCACAATAATAACTGATTCTAAGAAATTATCACAAATGATCACAAAGTTGTATTTTAGAACAGTATTTGTCAGATTTTCTGTCTAAACTGTTGTTTAAAAAGTGTCACAGTTAAAGTGATAAGTAGGATGTTGATCATGTTTCTCCTTTAAGAATGTTCAAGCTCAGTCCCTTGTTAGTGCATGGACTCATGAACTCTACATCTGTTAATGGAAAAACAGTCAATGAAACAAATGTGAGGATGCGACCTTTGGCCAGAAAGCAGACGTGCCCTAAAAAAAAACAATACTCTTTCCACACAAAGAAGGACGAATCCTCGACTCAACTTGCCAAAAACTTCCCACACTAGTTTAACAGGTTCACAATTTTTCAAGTCTGTCTTAAATCAATAATCAGGTGCCCCAATGAATATTGAAATAGATTTTTCTCACTGTAATCATTCCTCCTGTTTTTACTCTTAGCAGATCCCTCCAAATGAGTTTATAATGTAAGTGATAACGGACAAAATCCACAGTCCTTGTTTTGATCAAAAAATGTATCTAAAAGTTTGTCTGAAGATAATATGAGGTTTCAGGTGTCTGAATTAGTCAAATAAAATGGATATCTTCCACGGTTAAAGTGTTCTTAAGTCAAAATTTACCTCTTTGTGTTTTAACAGACAGTTTTCCTGTTGAGCTGCAGTGGAAGGATCAAAACAAGAAGGGGAAATGTGACACTAAAAAACAGTAACTTTGAAAGAAACAAACAAAAAAAACATTGAACTGGGAGGGCTTGGAGTTCAATCATAGGCAATTCAAATACAGTTCAATAGTCCCATCACAAAAAGGTACGTAGTGCCAATTCCACAAACATAAGAAAATTCAGCGAGGGCTGAAGTAATGGAGTGACTGTGTATGACTATGTATTTAATCCATTTAACTCAGCTGGGGACAAATTATTTCTTTTGGACATTTATGGTGGCACATGGCAGTCTTAAGCACTTTCCTGAGGGAAGTAATTCAAATTGCAGCTGTGGTTTCTCTATGATTTGTTGTACCACTCTTGACAGGTGTCCTTCACATTTGACATCCAAGTGTCCGTACTGCGCAACCATGTTAAAAGACAAGATGATTTCCACCAGATTCCTGTGCACCATTTCAAGAATATCCTGGCTCATCTCAAAGTCATTAAGCTTCCTGAGTAAATATATCCTCTCCATATTTAAAAACATAACCTGTGTTATTTATAAAATTAAGATGGTTATCTATACAAGTTCCCAAGTACCAAAAACAATTAACCTTTTCTAACCTTTTGTAAGAGGTGGTAGTTTTACTGATGTTTATCTCAAGAGTACTCAATTGAAACCAGTTCTAGAGAGATACATGATTAAAATACAGATTTTACCCTCCAGCATCCCCAAGTAGGTGAACTAAAATCTGAATCTTGTATTGATGCACACTGAAAATGATAAAGTGGTACTTTGGGGCGTGTCTGTATTTTAAAAATAGCTCAAAGTAAACTTTAAAATACTCTTTGCACAGAAGGAGTCTTGTGGATTTTGGCCTCCATCACCTACACCTAAAGCACATTACAGAGGAGATTAGTATCCCTTAATGGTCAGTGTGAACAGGAGGAATGATTAGAGCAAGAAAAACACTTGTCAAGGTTTGTTTGGGGTCCTGCATGGCTGCTGTTTTAAAACAGACATAAAAATTGCGAACCTGCCCTTTAACGTTAAATTTAAAGTAACAGCATCAAAGCTGCTAGGAACAAACACTGTAGATATGTATGTGAACCACAGTAAACGTATTATTCACAAACCTACGCAAGACGACGTTTTCTATACTCAGTTGACTACTAAAACAGCAAAACCTCACAATTTCAGGAGGATATTGAACTGGAGACATCAGCAGTCTAGACTTGACAGGACTCAATGAGCAACATTTATGAATTATCTTGCTGAAATGAGTAAACTGACGTTGAATGGAGTTGCTGACTCTTCTGACCAGAGCGAGTCACAGGCTACTGGACTAAATCATCTGGTATAAATCAAGAGAAATTCAGATTATGATGTGAACATTGCAGATTTGAAGTTTCACCTGTAGCCCGTACAGTCTGATTGTCTGAACCTCGTGTGGACACCTGTTGATTAGGAAAATGTGCACCTTTTTTTCCAAGATGGAAAATCACTTGAGGGCTTTATGGTCTCACATCGACATATGGCGACTAAAACGCTCAGAGCAGAAACACCTGATGAACTCACCCTGGCTGCTCTGGATGAGTATGGGTCCTCAAACAGGGCCCACACCTTTGGCTGCCAAACTTCGCAGCATCCCCTCGACCTGTCTGGACAGTCCTCGATACCGAACCGCCTAGGCATCTCTCTGTCGTCGTCAGTGTCGTCTGGGTCTGGTGGCTCAAATATATCCAGGGCCTCTTCCGCGTCCCGGTGCTGCCGATAGGTCATCCAGCAGCATGGCTCCACGTCGGTCTCGTCTATCCCCCAAAAGGCCAGCTCCTCCTCGAAGAGCGGTCCGCAGACGTCGGCGGGGCAGTGCAGCTTACCGGTCCGGTAATAGTTGAGCACGTAGGCAAAGATGCCCGGGTGTCGATCGAAGAAGAACTCGCTCGAGCTTGGGGGCGCAGCGTCCGAGTCGGAGCTGACCTGTGTGTCCGGGTCGGCAAGCCATGCCAGGCGTGTCCCAGGCAAGGTCCTGAGGGTGCTCTTGTAGGTTTCATGTCTCGTGCCGCCCACGTTGATGATAATTTTATCCGAGTCTTCCCATCTGGCCATCTCCTCCTTCAGACATGATTTAGATGGGGGTTTGTTGCCTGACTTGCGCCCTCGGTAAGAGGAAACACACACGGAGCTTATCATTTAGAGACCTTGTGGCTCTTCGCCTCCCTCTTACAATATGTTGTCGACTCGTGCAGTTATCAACAAAATAACGTTAAGTGCGACCTCATTTCAGACCCCAGTCCAATGGCCGGTGTGGCTCATTTATCCGAAGAAATGAACAACAACAACAACAACAACGGTCCAGACAGCGCTAAAGTGAGACGCTCAATAAAAAACACCTGTTACAAAACTCAGCCTACTGTCGTAAGAAAACGCAGGTGGCAGGCTACCTGTGTGTGCTTTGAAATGTTTTTGTCGAACAGATTGTGCAACAGGAATTACACTGATGCCCCCAGATTTGGCAGTTGTCTTCCTCTCATGAACAGTGCACCTTTTCCAGTCAAAAGAAGAATATTAGCCAATTACGCACGGTGGTACGGCCCTGCAGGATGAGCCATTGAGCCTCAAGTAATGTAACACTTCGTACCCCTTTTTTGACAAATCTACTCCAAATTCTGTAACGTTAATATCCACAACTATTCCTGACAACTTTTCTTCTCTCCACAGACACACACACACCAGGGAGGCAGAAAATTATCCAGTCGCGCATTAAATGAAATCAGTCACTGAAATATTCCACCAGATTTTTCCTGTTGAAAACGCTCAGCTCGTGTACCAGATGTGGGGTTGTTTTCCAGCTGGGGATCTGTTGCTTCTCCACAAGTAGCCTATCTTCCCTTAGCGACAGCCCGGTTGGATGGTGCGTTCAACAGCAGGCTCAGGAGTTTAACTCTTGGACTGCTGGCGGAGGTTGGCGCATTATTGAACCACTCCCTCTAATTAGACCGACAGGATGGGCTGATGGTGTGTGTGTGTGTGTGTGTGTGTGTGTGTGTGTGTGTGTGTGTGTGTGTGTGTGTGTGTGTGTGTGTGTGTGTGTGTGTGTGTGTGTGTGTGTGTGTTTGAGAGAGAGAGATAGCGCAGCTGTTTCACTGACCCTCAATTTACTTACTTTTTTTTTTTTAAAGATGCAACATGTTGTGCATATGCATGTCTGGATCATCATAGGAACATACTGACCTACACTGTGGGCACCAGCCTTTGCAGCCGTGAATGCATGGCTGCAAATTAAATGAAACACGTGGCAAAGAGAGCAAACAAACAGCACTGAGCACAATATGTGAGCAATTGGGTATTCTGGTGTTCCTTTTATTGCATGGGACTGTATGAGGCTGCACAGGTGTTAATGTGTCCACTCCTGTATGTACAAATGTAAGAGACATACTGCATATTCATGCACTGATGAACCATTGCTATATGTAGACGAATAGGCTGCAATTGATCTGGTATTACTGTTTATTATATGTACTGTTCTACACTGTCTTTTAACCCAGGGATGTGCTTTTAGTGGAAACATAAATTCGTTTTTTGTGTCTAAGAAATTACAAAGGGAAAAAAGATGTACCCAAATCACTGTCCTAAAGATTTGCAGTTGATGCTTCTCATCACGACAAGCAAAGGCTATATTAAACAATTTCTTCACTTTTTATTTTAGGATTATACTAAACCATCATCAGAGTTCTCCACGGGTCTACTGAGAGATCCACTTCCTATTGTATTGTCATTTCCAGGAGTCACAGAGGATTGTTTGAGCAGCTGGGAAGTCAGATCCAACAGGTAGCTGTGAGGCCTCTCTAGTGTGTGAAGAAAATTCATGATGTTGCTGGCACGTCGTAATATTGCCACCTGGTGGATAATTAGTTGAACAACGTGTTTTGAACAAGCATCTTGAATGAGCCGTTCAGTAGTAAAAGTGAATAATTGCTTACTTGTTTACTCCCATTAAAGTCCAGCATGCCTTGAGCAAGGAAAAATGCTTAAGAAGTCGGCAGTGTGTATAATTAGGTTAAAACACACACACACACACACACACACACACACACACACACACACACACACACACACACACACACACAGGTTTCATTTTCATACATTTTAGAACAGCTCCCAACTAATCATCTTGATAATGAGCTTTTCTGCAGTCTTGGATAGGAGATAGTCTGCTTCCAAATCCTCTGAACCACCACCACGGTCTGATTTGTTCAGTAATTTTAATTAATTTTAATTTAGTAATTAATATAGATTAATTACTATATTACTGAATGATGTAAAACAACATTTAAATTATCAGGCTAGGAAAGTATGTATGTTATTGAGGCAACACATGCAAAATTTGAGGATACTTGGTCAAATTATTTTAACAGCCATTCCACAATTTTAGAGCACTATAATATCAAAAAAAAATCTTCCACATATAATACATGTTCCTGTGGTGGAATCACTCTGGAAAGCCTTTCCACCAGAAGCATGGAAGAAATTAACATTGGGGAAAATGACACACATTTTTTTCCCCAAAAAATTCAATGACGGTTACACAAAACCCATATGGAAAAGAAATGGAAAAAACTTATAAGAAGTTTCCATCACCTTCACTTTTTTTATGTATTGTGCATCATATAAGACTTATAAGTTTTACTCTTGAAAGTGGCCACTTTACATACAAGAAAATAAAAAGAATTACATAAGAATCATGTGAAATCTATGTATGTGGTATATAAGGAAAGTGCATGTCAAAGTATGTTTTCCATACATGTTACATATAATTTTAACAGTTTTTCCTATATATCCTTTACATATATGAACAAATACCATTACATATAGGTTTTCTGTATGTAAAGTGTTCATATGCCATAGGAAAATATGGCAATTGCACAGTGCAGAAGTTAGCCAGATGTTCTCTTATCAGAACTCAAGTGAGCTATATGTCTACTGTCCACTTTCCCACAGGCATTCACAAAGCCATAAATGCAACTCAGATAGTTAGACCATGTATGTACATGCAGTGTCCACAGTCCAGCTCAATTGTATGTTGGCTACTGAATACGTATTACTGTAAATGATTGAATGTTAACTAAATGATTGTCACTTATTGATTTTGGGTTTCTGAGCTGAAAAGGAAACATTTATGTCTCAACACTTACCAATGTAACAAATGAAATTGCACATATCAGAGTGAACTAAATGTCCATTTATTCTTATGTGAAACATTTTGTAATGCATGTTATCAATATTTATGTATTTCGATGTAAAATCTAAAAGAATAGTGGTACAGTGGTACAACAATTCTTAAAGCACCGTCATAATGAACTTGGTCTTGTAAAAAGGGTTAGTATTGCCATTTTTTCTTTCTGTTTTTTATTTGTCTGTCTCATATTTGTGGCACCACAAGTAAATCTTGTAAGTGTAATCTAAAATACTTACAAGTGTTTAGTTTCACTGATTATTGTCCAATTCATATAAGTTTGATATTACATTTTTCTACTAAGGATATTGTATGTGGAATTACTGTCATATATTGTTCTTATAAGTACCCAAATTATACAAGTTTAATTTTGTACAAATTTACTAAGGATCTTATTTCTGGTTTCACTGTCATATGCATTACATACAAGTTTCAGACAAAAGAAATACAAACTTTATAAGATTTATCTATATCTTTTCCATATGGGAATATTGTGCATTTCAAAAAATCACAATACGTGTGTTTGTCATATTTAATTGTGTCGCTGTTTATTGTTACAATATAGCAATTTTTTTGTACTGCAAGTTTATTTTATGTTAGAAACATGTAAATTATATAACATATTCAAGTAAACACAAAAGAAAAGAAACACTGAGGTCACAGTCCAACAAAGACAAATAAATTCAACAAATTCATGAAAAAAACAAGGTTTGAAATACTGGGAACATACCAAATAAGCATCTTTGCTAAAAAAAAAAAAAAAAAAAGTTTAAATGAAATAAAATAAAATAACATAATAATAATAATAAGGTAATGATTCCTGGAGTCACCAGAGTATCAAAACCTGATGTAAATCACTCAGAAGAGTACCAGCAAAGTATCTTGGGTGAAGATAAATAATATGGTACTGTAATTAGTAAAGCTTCATTAATAAACAAGAGTCACAGATGCTCTGTTTTTTTACATATTAAAAACCAGTTCCATTTTTGAGTGAAAAAACAATTCTGGTCAGATAAACTGCAAAGTCTGGAGAACAGTCAGATCAACACATGCTTTAAAAGGTGTTTCATTTTTTATGTTTTATTAAATAGTGATGCAAACATGATCAGTTTTCTGAGTGAGTGAGTGAGTAAGTGAGTGAGTGAGTGAGTGAGTGAGTGAGTGAGTGAGTGAGTGAGTGAGTGAGTGAGTGAGTGAGTGAGTGAGTGAGTGAGTGAGTGAGTGAGTGAGTGAGTGAGTGAGTGAGTGAGTAAGTACAAAAATAGCTTTTTCATATATTAAAATCCTAATAAGTTAAATTAAGACAGTTGCATTTTTTTTATTATGACAAGTTTGAACATTTTGTGAAATTACAGCCTTTGTGGTATCAAACAACAGTGATATGGTCTAAGTATTTTGGTAAACATGAAACAGTGACCTTACTTTAAGTTATTTGTTTTAGTCCACTTCCTCAATAGTGGGGCCCTTAGAGCTGCTGCCCGCCTGGCTGCCGCAGCCTCCTGATGGTGCTGCTCCCTGATACAGCTTGGTCACAATCGGTTTGCACATATTCTCTAGTTCCTTCTGTTGATGCTCATATTCATCTTTCTCGGCCAGCTGGTTGTTCTCAAGCCAGGAGATAGTCTGGTTGCACTTGTCAATGACCATCTTTTTATCTGCCTCGCTAATCTTCCCTTTCATATTATCGTCCTCGACACTGCTCTTCATGTTGTAGGCGTAAGACTCCAGTGAGTTCTTTGCTGCAATTTTGTCCCTCTGTATGTTGTCCTCAGCTTTGTACTTGTCAGCGTCCTGTACCATCCGCTCTATCTCCTCTTTGCTGAGGCGCCCCTTGTCATTGGTGATGGTGATTTTGTTTTCTTTGCCGGTGCTTTTGTCCACGGCAGACACATTCAGAATGCCATTGGCATCGATGTCGAAAGTCACCTCCACTTGTGGTACGCCACGGGGAGCAGGGGGGATACCCGAGAGCTCAAACTTGCCCAGGAGGTTGTTGTCCTTGGTCATGGCCCTCTCACCCTCGAACACCTGAATCAGGACGCCTGGTTGGTTATCTGAGTATGTGGAGAAGATCTGGGTCTGTTTGGTAGGGATGGTAGTGTTGCGTTTGATTAGAGATGTCATAACTCCACCTGCAGTTTCAATACCCAGAGACAGTGGAGCCACATCCAGCAGCAGAAGATCCTGAACGTTCTCTGAAGTGTCACCCATGAGGATTGCAGCCTGGACTGCTGCCCCATATGCTACTGCTTCATCTGGATTGATGCTCTTGTTCAGTTCTCTACCGTTAAAGAAGTCCTGCAAGAGCTTCTGGATTTTGGGAATTCTTGTGGAGCCACCAACCAGGACAATCTCATGGATCTTGGACTTATCCAGCTTGGCATCTTGCAGGGCCTTCTCAACTGGCTCCAGTGTTCCCCTGAAGAGCTCAGAGTTGAGCTCCTCAAATCGTGCCCTCGTGATGGAAGTGTAGAAGTCGATGCCCTCAAACAGAGAGTCGATCTCAAGGCTGGCCTGGGTGCTGGAGGAAAGGGTTCTCTTTGCTCTCTCACAAGCTGTACGGAGTCTCCTTACTGCTCTCTTATTTTGGCTGATATCCTTCTTGTGTTTCCTTTTAAATTCCTCTACAAAGTGGTTGACCATCCTGTTGTCAAAGTCCTCTCCACCAAGGTGTGTGTCTCCTGCGGTGGATTTCACCTCAAATATGCCGTCCTCAATTGTCAGGATGGACACGTCAAAGGTGCCTCCACCAAGATCAAAGATGAGTACATTGCGCTCTCCTCTTTTACCTTTGTCTAAACCATAAGCGATGGCTGCTGCTGTGGGCTCGTTAATGATCCTCAGAATATTCAGCCCAGATATCACCCCAGCATCCTTGGTGGCTTGCCTTTGAGAGTCATTAAAATATGCTGGAACTGTGATGACTGCATTGGACACTTTCTGTCCCAGGTAGGCCTCAGCAATCTCCTTCATTTTAACCAGGACCATGGAGGAGATTTCCTCTGGATAAAAGGCCTTGGTCTCACCTTTATAGTCCACCTGGACTTTTGGCTTTCCGTTATCACTGATCACTTTGAAAGGCCAGAGTTTCATGTCAGACTGGACAACCTGGTCATTAAACTTTCTTCCAATGAGCCGTTTGGCATCAAAGATTGTGTTGGTTGGGTTCATAGCCACCTGGTTCTTGGCAGCATCTCCAATGAGCCTCTCTGTGTCAGTAAAGGCCACATAGCTGGGAGTGGTCCTATTGCCCTGATCGTTGGCAATAATCTCCACTTTGCCATGCTGGAAAACGCCAACGCAAGAGTAGGTGGTGCCCAGATCAATGCCAATGGAGGTTCCCTTAGCCGAGGACATCTTGCTTGTTGCTTTAGAGTTCCTAGAAAAACTAGGGAGACATCAATGCAAAACCCCTGATTACTGCTATTGAAATTATTAAAAATCATTTGATAATCAACATTTGTAATACAGATTAAAAGATTCTAAAATGTTCAATTATCAGTCATATGTTAGAGATACAGTTAAGGAAACTGTATCTGTGAGTGAAGAAGCTTACTTGCACTAGTTACACACTGGTAAGGTATCTGTTTCACAAGTTTATTTTAATGTGGCTATCCCTCTTCAACAGTAAAACAAATATTAACTGATATCCATTTGACTCATGTATTCCCCAAATTAGATTTATTTCTTATCGAAATACTTTAAGTCATTTCAACATTGTTTCTATGATGAAATGTTAATGTACTTTATGCCATTTGTTTAAAATGTTTTATTTTTATTTCTTATTCATTAAAATATTTAATTTAGATATCTTATTTTAGTATTTAATTCAAATATATTAGTGGAGGAGCGGAGCAAAATAATGCCTACACCTTCATACATCATATACATCAAGACATACGAAAGTATACACTGATGTTTACATTCAAATATATTTAACCGTCATCAGATAATAAATTGCAACTTACTTTCAGTTTTAATCTCTCCGTTGCTCAAAAGAGTTGGAAGATCTCAGCAGAGTCCCCTTCAGTAGTTTCCTGTGTGTTCTTCTGAATCTCATGCCAGGACTGACTCGGGTCCATTGCTTATATAGTTACAACCAGATTTCCAGAATGATCCCAGCCTGGCCTCCTGTCCAAGCTCAGTGACTCGACTGTTAATATTAGCAACTAATTCAGCTGGCCTGGAGCGCGAGAGAGCTGGTGAATATTCCAGTGGGGGACAGCAGTTTGATGCTCAGCCAGCAGGGCTGACTGAGAAGGAATGCAATGTAGTAGGAAGGCACATTCAGGGAGGTATGTGGAAGTGTTACCAGGCATCAATGTGAACTTTATTCCCCAAATAATGTAATAAAGTTTTCTCTGTTAAAAGAACTTGCTTTATTGCTTGATTTAATGCATTCTTTTATATAGTATACACTTATGCATTTTTGATAACATGAATATTATTTTAGGTGATCCCACTGGATCAAATTAAGACAGTGACATTCATATGGCAAACATAAAATCTAACATTTTCTGAACATACAGCTCATACATTACAATTAATACCAGAAGCAGTAGAAGGAAGACATTAAATGTACCACTAATCGATGTGGTTTTACAAAAAAGGAATGTTTATGTAATTAAGGTCAGTGTTGATATTTACTTGTTGTGAATGATTTAAAAGGCACATTCATACCATGGCCTTAAAGATATTATCCAGTCCAAACACTTTAAAACCAACCAGTGAGACAGACCTCAGCTGGAGTGAGCAAATGGAAACTTGGTATTTAATGAGAAAAGTTATTGTAGTTTGAAAATGTTTTACAGGCTCCCTCTCAACCATATTTCCTTTTTAGGAATACAAACCACCTGTTATCTTTAACATAAACTGAGACATAACATATCTCAATCTGTCGTTTGCACATTAAACTTTGCTTTCCATTTTTTCAGAAGTGCTGATCATTTAGGGTGAGTGTTGAATGCCAACACCACACATTCGTCTGAGATTTCTCCTCTGAGTCAAGTTTTTAAAATGGACTCTGCCTTTCACAGGCCAAACCCACTTCTTAAAATAAACAACACTGGTTCATATTGTTTATAAGTGTGATATATTATCTGTGTAATAAAAAAGGATGACTGGATGTTACCTTTTAGGGCATGTATGCAGATACCATTCTAATAGATTATTTAACGCATATAAAACAAATCTAAAATAATGTACATTGTTACACAGAGATTGGTTTGGCTCAGCCCAAATTGCATGGAATGTATTCATAAAATATGAATGCCATTGACAAAAACATTAATGTTATTTTCTTTTCCATTCTTGTAGCCTTCATTTGGCACTGTGCGTAAATAGGGTAAACAAACAAATCAACAAGTCTGTGATCTAGTAACATAAGCAGTAGCAACTAAATAAGTACATACACATGAAAGCATGCAAGCAGGCTTTTGTTTAAACACGTGACACGACAAAGGTAAAAAGCTAGTTGGTTGTATGTCATATGTTTCCTACACATCTTACTCTTATTTTTCATATGTAACACTATGTCTGAAGTGCTTTTAATAAGTTACATTCAGCATAAGTAAAATAATTCCTCCGTTTTTGTAGCAATTTAGAAAATAAAATAGATATCTGTTTATCCCAGGGCAACTCTGTGTCGAAGATCACACCACAGGCGCTCTCATTAATACCTGTGAACAAAATAAAATGTTACTATTCACATGTAAATTAAAACTGCATATTACTGCACATAAAGGATGATGGATAATAAAAGATATACAGCTGGGTGAGACCAACCTGTAGTAGTTAGGTTTGAAGGGGCCATTCTTGTTGAGGCCCATGTACTTGGCCTGCTCGTCAGACAGCTCTGTCAGGTGGGCGTCAAAGTTTGGAAGGTGCAAACTGGCCACATACTCGTCTGGAGGAAAGAGACAGATTGCAGTCCAAATTTTGTAGTGTGCACCATTTTTGTTTTGCTGGATGATGCAATTTTTAGGCAAAATCACAAGGTGGCATCAATGAGTAACACAAGTGAGGTAAGCTTTGGCTACAGCATCTCTTCTTCTTTCTATGATCATTTTTAATAAATCTGTGATCTAAAAAACAGTTTTTTTGTAAACAGAGTCAGCTCTTACCCATTTTCTTGGGCAGAAGATACACGTCCTGTTTGTAACGCCCTTCTGGAGCATTGAATAACTCAATAAGGGCCAGAGCCTACAGACAAGACAAACCAAACAATGGCTGAAAGACTCACAAGGAAACTTCATTTGACTGCAGAACAGCAATTTGGTGTACTGAAAAGGAAAACTGTCCTTCTGCTGCCTTGATACCACAAGCATCTGTTCTGAAGTATGAGTGGAGGAGCATTAAAGCAGCAACAGAAAGTATGTTCCCTTCTTGGCTAGACAAAGAGGATGAAACTACTAACCTGAGTTGTAGCAGTGATTGACAACACAAACGTAGGCACTGTGGAGCAACTCAGGTTTAGGAGGCGACCCTGAGAAATAACAGGAGCCACAGTAGCTGTTAGCTGTGGGGTCAAACAGCTGTGACAGGCTAAGACACTTATAGGACTTATTATTCTTGAATTTTCCACCAGGTTTAACTGACCCACAGGATACAATTATAAGATAACACAGAGATATCATCATCATTTTAAACACCACAATATTTCACAATTGTGAAATGTTACAAATACTTAAATAACTGAAAGATTGAGTCTGATTCTATAGGTTGAGTGATTTGTCTAGGATTAAGTGTGGTGTTGGATATAGACCTGCAGAGCGACATTACCTCTGCCAGTAGGACAACTCTCTTTCCATCAGGCCAGATGATATGGTCAACCTGAGAGCGCACCCTCTCCCAAGTGAGCTCAGGACTGCGCAGACTCGCCTAAGGACATAAAAGACAGGTCAGTCCTACAACTGAATGACAAACAAGATATGAATAATGTACATACAAAAATAAATAAATCAAACACATTACCACATCAATCTCAGTGTTGGAATGTCCCATATTACAGACGATGCAGCCATTCTTCATTCGGTCGAGCTGTTCTCTGGTAACAACATTCTTGTTGCCTACATTTAACAACAACACAACAACAGTGATATGATGTAAACAGAGTCACTGATGTCATTCATGATTGTAGAGGGTGGGTTAGGGTTTCTGTTATACTGTTAGACTTAGGCTTATAACTGCATGCAATTATGATTACTGTTACCTGCATATGGACCAAAAAGCATATTCTAACATTTAGATGAAAAGTCTAGCTTTGATATTTAAATCAAGCATGCACGTATATGCTAGAAATAATGTGATTATAAAAGCAGAAGTAATGCATATGACTGCATGGGGTACATTACCAGTGCACGTTATCACCACGTCCATCTGCCGGATGACCTCACTCAGCTTGACCACTCGGAACCCGTCCATGCTGCATGAATACACAAAGAGATATTTTTATTTAATTAAGCAGTAAAAACAGAGTGATAGCAAATTAAATATAATAATGTATTGTCCTCCTAGCATCACAGGTATTCTGATGCACTGTAAACACAATTACTGATGTAACAGCATTGAATGGGAACGGTTAGTCACTCACCATGCCTGCAGGGCACAGATAGGGTCAATCTCTGTGATGCACACAATGGCTCCGAGGGCCTTAAGAGCAGTGCAGCAGCCTTTCCCCACCTACAGACCAGGAGGCAGTGAAAAACAACATTAGTCTTGCATACATACTTAACACATGAAAACAGGTCTGCTACACCTGTTGAAAACTGAGTCATGCGAGAATGAGAATGTGAGAATGTTTTCAAAATCAGAGAATGAATCACCTCTCCGTAACCACACACAATGACTTGTTTGCCTCCAAACATTATATCTGTGGTCCTCTTCAAGCTGGCACAGACAAGCAAAACAACACTCTTTCAAATACAGAGTCTTTACAAAAGAGAAACAGTAGCAAGCAACAATGGATAGATTTGTGTTTTGAGGTACTGGAAGATGCATTCTCCTCACCCATCCAGGATAGATTCACGGCAGCAGTAAAGGTTGTCAAATTTCTGCTTGGTGACAGAGTCGTTCACATTCATGGCAGGGACACACAGCTTGCCAGCCTTAGACAGTTGGTACAATCTGAGAGGACACAGTGGGAAGCATGTTCAGGCAGAGATTTGCACACACATGCACATATCCACACACGACACTGAGCTGCAATCCTGTGTGACCTTAGACTTTCCGAACCATCTGGCTAATTGATCACATTGGGAGATGCACATGTACATACAGCTGTTGAGACCGGCAGATGAGCTCTCTCATGTTTTTCAAACAGGCTCTGGTCAAATCAGGCCAGTGATCTTTTAAATCTATGGTGTCATTGTGTATTAATACTAATATGACTTATATTACTGCCTTTGATACTGTTTGTGCTGACACAGTATACATCAGAAAGCTTGGATTGCTTCCAGCTCAGCTGGATCTAGAGGACAAAAACATGTAAACACCTCATAGGAAAGGTCTTTAAAAACAGCTTCATCACTGCTACAATAATGGATCTTATTAGGTTGAATAACAAAGTTTGCTTGCTATAAATAAAGTCTGGCAAATCAGCACTCCAAAGATCAATAAAGAGGCCAAATCATATTTGCTCAAAGAGAAGGTGAATCAGTGAAAGATGAAAGATGCTAAATCATTTTTAAATAAGGCAAGATGAACAATGTTAAAAATCACAAAAGGCTATCCTACAGCATAAATTAACCATTACATAACTCCAAAGATTTGACCAATATCAATGAATAAAGAAATATTATCACAATCCTTATTATTTATAGTCCATTAAGGGCTGTCAAAAAGGGTGTCAGGGATCAAAATCAATACATTTTGGTGTCTATGAGCAGTAAAAAAGAGACAGGAGTGGTGGCCAAACTACAGACACAGATTGTACTAAAAATGTTTGTTTTTTTTAATTCTCTGCTTCCTTTAAAATCCCCAAACCCATCAAATCTAATCCCCATCTCACCTATGTACTCCAGTAACACTCTCCTCTACGATGCCCCGGACCTTCTTGAAGACACTGGGGTACTTCTTGTAAACCCAGTGGGTCAAGTCTCCACCATCATCCAAAATCTAAGAACAAATCAGAGGTAACCTCTAAAATAAAGACAATGATAGAACAGTAGAGCAGAGAACACACAGAGGACAGGTGTTAAGTTTATCATGGGATTGTTAGGCTGATACCATATTGGCCTGCCAGCCCTCAGTGTTGACACAGCGATCGATGCACCACCAGAAGTCGTCCTCTGACTCACCCTTCCATGCAAACACAGGCACCCCTGCAGCAAACAAAACACACACTGCTAATGGCAAAGACAGCAAGCAGAGGAGGAGAGGACTGGTTGGCTGCATGAGCAACAGGTCCATTAGCACACATTACACAGTGGAGGTACATGCGCTATCAGTTGCTGCTGAGTTACAAGGAGCGCAGCTATGATAAGTCAATGAATCGATTAGTCGATCGACAGACAATTAATTGCCAAGTATTTAATTTTTTAATATTTTCTGGTTTATTTGTTTTTCTATGATAATTAATTAAATATCTTTGGTTTATTTGATTCGTCGTTCGTAATGGGGACAAAAGAGACATTTGAGGATGTTGTTTTGGGAAACAGTGATTGATTTTTCACCATTATCTTACATTTTACAGACTAAACAACTTATCGATTGATCAATTAAATAATCGACAGATTAATTGATAATGAAAATAATCGTTAGTTGAAACCTTAGTTGAAGTTGCATTAGGATTCATTAAAATGTACTGTAAGGTCATTCAAACACAATCAAAACTACTTGCAACAACATTTTTACTGCATTGTAGTCACCCAAAATGGTAAATGTACCTGTTAATTCATCCTGTTATTAACACTGAAGTTACGCATTATGTAATGCAAGATACCATCCACTGCCATAAATATATACATTTTATCCATGACAAAACTTGATAGTGGTGATGTGTTCTTCTTTGCTCTGTTTCGTAAACTGACTTTAGTACATATCAGCTGATTGTTTTTGTATCCAATAGATACAGAGCAACTCTGATGAGATTCAGTTGCAAAGCACCTAGTTGCAAGAAAAGGTTTTACATGTTAGCAGCGACATTCGACAGGAGGGGATCTTACCTGTCTCAGCAAGAGCAGCAGCCACCTCATTCTGAGTGGAGTAGATGTTACAGGCAGTCCAGCGACACTGGGCCCCCAGGGCTACCAGAGTCTCAATCAGGACCTAAGAGAGAACGATGGAATATACAGATGGTAAAGAAGAGAGGGTGATAACAGTTACAGTGATGTGCGGTGAAGTGGGTGAGAGGACGTACCGCTGTCTGAGCAGTGATGTGAGTGCAGCCTACTATCTTTGCCCCAGCCAGTGGCTTCTCTCCCTGGGCTCTCTTCCTCAAGGAGATCAGGGCAGACATGTCTGGGGAGAAAACGCATTGTGCACAAGTTATTGTAGGTTGAAAGGACATAAAGGTCATGTTTTGTTTTGGGAGACAGAAAGAATCATGTACCATTGTGAATACAAAAACAACCCATTTCTATATGGTAGGTGTAAAGTAAAAGGCTCTAAAATGGAGACTGATTAAGCAAAAATGTCAGCAACAGCTGTCGCTGCCCAGGCTTGAGCCTGAAGAACACTTAACAAGCACTCACACTTACTTATCAGTCACACAGGCAATGTAAACAGCCCGAGAAACAGAAGAGAGAGGAGGTGATTTGTGAGTATACAAAAATTGGTAGAGGAGGTCTCTCATAAAGCAAAGTAACAAATGATGAACAGAACTGAGAGAATGAGCCCTGCTCTTGGTTTGTTTTGAAATCAGGAGAAGGACCTTTATCAATCACTGACTCAAATACTGTTCAAGCAGCCAAAGAGATGCCATGTCATATGTATCAGGGAACAAAGTCAAGACAGGTAGCTCAATGCTCTTTTTGTACATGTGATAATGATATCAAGTCTCTTACTGTATGCGACTGTATCACAACAGATTCACATGAAACCTGTGAAACCAGAGTTTTATTTTGATACAGCATGTACACAATTGCCTCTCTGAGTAGGAAACAGTGATTCCATAAACACATTTTAGCAATTCCTGAATCATCAAAAAAGCTTCCCTGATTATTCTTTATATTGTTCCATATTTAGAAATGGAAAAGACATCTTTAAACTTTGAAATGCCCACAATGTGCCAGTAAGGTCAGATATACCTTGTTCTGCTATTTCAATTTCGCGGCGGCCAAATTCGGCCTGTTTGATGTTCTTCACACAGAAGTCACTGCTGCCGGGGGTGTTGACCTGGGCTTTGTCCCGGGGGGAGGTTTCATCATCGGAGCTGTCGGTGTAGGATGCAGCTGGGAAATAGAGAACACAAAAGGTCACTATTGTGGAGAAGAATACAAAAATGACAATTATGAAATGTATATTCATATCCATTGTTTGAGGGGTGGAGCTTGTTCATCTGTGTTTCCTGTGTGTATGAAACGGTATGCAGTGTGTATGTATTTTTTTCCAAATATGCCTGCTTATAGGAGCTGAGTCCACATACTTAAATCCAAAAGCTGATGGTTGCACTTGAACAGATTATCAACCATTTGTGAGCTTACAGTGATCTTAAATCTCAACAGCAGTCGTTTATAATCATTGTCAGTCTGTAGGAGGACAGCATGTGCTCTAACATCTCCTAAAACTGAGATGAAACTTTCAGGTGAGCGGTACCTGAGCTGTAGCTGTCTGTGGACGACTGCGAGATGGACCGAGAGAGGGAGCGGCGGCCTGCCTTGGTCGGGTATTTGCTGAATTCCTGTTTGTCCTCTGTGTTCGCAAACTGGATCTGGAGAGAACCGAAACACAAAAGAGCATGATGTGAACACAAAAAGCAAACAAAATCCGAACATTAGTCACCCTGTGCTGTGTTTCTGTCTGTATGCACTGATGGAGTGTCAACAATGACATCAGGGAAGCAAGGAGCGAGGAACAAAAAGCACCATCTGACACATTAGCAGCGATAACACTCATTTATACTCTTTTGGTAATGTGCTCACACTCTGTTAGTTTGGACACATTTTGCTATTTTAGCCAATTAAAACGTCCTTTTAAAGGTGAATCACTTGAGCCTGTTACAGTAAATCACAGGTGGATCAGGAAGAGGGAGCTGACATCTATTTTTAGATGCTCCCTCCTGCTCTGTGATTTATGCTTTGTTCCAATACACAGGCTTCAGTTGGAGGTGTGGTTCATCATGTCAACCCAACCCTTCAAAGAGCCCAAGATCAAAGACCTGGAAGCACATAAACTGAAACAGCACACAGCTAGATCGGTTATTTTTTCTATACTATCCTTTAATAGAATATTTAAGTCTCTCCTGTTCAATCTTTGTTAATAACAGCTGAGGTTGATACCATTTAAAAAACACAGCTACTGAAAAAAGCCAGTGTCTGATATGAATTCAGCTCCATTTCAGATTTACAGACTACAAATCCACCGAATTAGTCTGGCTGCACTGGTGGTACACAAGTCAACAGTAGCGTCAACATCAGAGAGAACAAACCCTGAGGTCCTTCAATAAGTGGGAAAGTCACTAGTTAAAGTCCAGCAGAACAATCTAACTATGTTGATCCTGACAATAATTAAATATTCAGGAACAATCCCACTCTGAATGCAGAAGTGTTTTATTTTATTTTATTTTACTTTCTGTGCTTTACAAGAAAGATTTCTTGGTGGTTAGTGGCAAATGTGTTGGCTCATATCCAACTCACACTGTGATGCTTCTCACAACATTGTATAATGTCAAAGGACATAAAAATCATGCAGTCAAGAGTGACAGACTTCAACATGCTTAATGTCAATGTCAATGTCATTGTCAATATCAATTACTTCATCCTTTGTGCATTCATTCCTTCTTGCTTTTATGGGTAAAGTATTGTCAAAGGCCTGTGTTGATTAGACTTTATACTTCTTGGTCATTTTAGTTTGTGCTTTCTTTAAAGGAGCAGTGTGTAGAGTTTAGTGCAATCTACACAGAACAGACTTGACAGAAATGGAATATAATATTCATGTATGTTTTAATTAGTGTATAATCACCTGAAAGTAAGAACTGTTGTGTTTTTGTTACCTTAGAATGAGCCCTGAGGAACTTACTACACACTTAGGGGAAGCGGGGGTAGTCAGCTGGTTGATCTGCAACCTTCATTCATCTTCTTTCATTGTGGCAATGTGGGATTTCCTTGTCCTCTTATTTTAGATGTCCATAGTAAGTGTTTGGACTAAAAACTAACGTGTGCAGGCCAGCAGAGTTGACACAACACACGGATGATAAATCCGGGAAGACATAAAAGCCAGACTAACAACAGTGAGTTGGGTAACATTTGAGTGTGATGTTCACTGCACATATGCACCTACAGCTATATCTTAAAGGTATAGTTTGATGACGACACTGAAGAGTTTGTTTATTGACATAACATTAAAGCAATTATAAATATTTTCCACAGTCCAACAGGTTGCTGAGAGGATAGTTTTCTGAGTTTAGATTCACAGTTGGGTGAAACTGACATAACTCAGTTGACTCAGTTACTTGATAGTTGCCACAAAAACATGAGCAACATTTAGTCAAGCCGAGGCTGATTAAGTGAGGTTCATATAGCTAGCACCTTAACAGCTAGCACCTTACCTTAAGACAGCGATACTGCTTTGTATTAGACTAAAACTTGAAAAATCTCATGATAACTGTTATGATTACAAATTAGAAATTAATTTAAAAGTTCAGTAACTGTGGCTGAAAACAGTTAAGTGCTTACACACAGTCTCTTTCCAAGGGCAGTGACACCTGGGTTTCAACAATCTACTGTGTCAGTTTGGAGAAACTCAAGAAGCTTGTGAGACGGTGTGAGCTGAGCAGATCTCTGCATGTCTCTGTTTTCACAATTGACAGCGTGCTCTATCTCACATACTTGCAAAATAGCAAGTTTCAATCAGTTTGGACTCTTGAGGATCCAGCAGAGGGTTTTTTTGTACAGTCCTTTGAATGTCTGCACTGTTCTTCCCTCAATTCATACACATCAAATCAAATAATCCTTCTCTTTTGGTTACAGCATCAGGGATAACAAGAGGTTAATCTGATTAATGATGAATTACTCAGTGTTACTTAAGACGGCACTCTGTTTTTGCTTCTCTTTCACAGTAACCACCTCAGAGGTGAACGGTGTGAGTAACCACGGCCTTTTGAGGAGGAGATTTCACTTCTAACTGCATTTCAGTGAAACATCTTTGTTACAGGTGAAAGACAACCTTTCTGTGTGCACCACACTGTTGGATAAGACAAAAAAAAAAATCTGCTCAACTACAAAAAACTTGTGACATGCCTGCAGCAACTCCAGCACATCTGCGTGTGTGGGATATGCAGTACCTTCCTGGTGATGCATTGGTAGCGACTTACCCTTTCTCTCCCGTGCCCATGTTTGTGTGCCATGGCTGCCTGTCACTGCCTGGTCTCTCCAGTTTTCCAGCCTACTTCCCTTTGCCTGTGTGTCCTCTGTGTGATGGTACTAGGTGTCCCTGATGCTATTATCCCAGAACACTCCCAGGCAGAGCCAGGGGGAGGTTCCCACCTATTATCGTGATTTCTAATGGCCAACCTGGAGAGAGAGGGAGAGAATGAGCGAGAGGCCTGGAGAGAAAGGGGAGGTTGATTCTAACTGAGCCTCTCTCTCGCTCTCTTGCACTCTCCGGTTTTGCCCTTGACAACCAGCTGCTAAAGTCAGTAGGTTGTATCATATGGCTAATTTTTTTAACGGGCTGAGAGCAAATGCAGGAACAAATTGTAAAGACAGAAAAAAGTCTGGTACGTATATGCACAAACAAGAAAAAGGTACACACAAAAAAACATGCTTGCTAAAAAAGACATATGCTTCAGCTTTTACTTTCAGGCTGTACTCCTGATTTGGACTACTAAATAAAAGGGGATTGAGAAGAGGAATTAAACCCTGTTTCCATTAGCCTTCATCTGCATCAATAAGCGGCCCATCCAGTCCCATCCTACAGCTAAAAATACCCTTTCTCTCCTAGATAGCAGGCCAGGTCACAGACTTAAGCTGTGGTGTGACAGTCAGTCTGCAGAGTAAAGGCTCAATCAGGGCCTGGCATAAGGCGACATTACCTACTTACCCACACAAAACACGAGTGCTCTGGAGCGCCATCTGACTGAATAGACATAGAGTCTGATCCACGTACAGTAGATCTTTGTCTAAACATCAGGGCGTGAAAATAGACTAATGGCCCACTAGGTGAGTCCCATCCAACAAGTCAAAGACAGAAAGTCTGATGTATTTTTCTATAATGGTGCATTAACTGTAAAAAAAGAAAGAAAAGAAGCTAAAAGTCAAAGAGGTGAAGTTCTTCAGAAAGATGTACTTACTAAAAATCATTGTACTTCCTCTGGTCTGAGAATGGCGCCTGTTTAGATCAACGCATGCATGAAGGATTACAGTGTTGTGAAAAAAACATACAGTGTTCTAATCCCTCGTCCAGAACTATGTGACCTTTAGTACAATCTATACCTTCTACTTAAGACCATACGCCTCCTCCAATTTGATGATCAAGGTAACAGATAATCACATATAATAAAACAACCACGAGGGAATACAAGAATGATTCACCAACAGTATCATTTTGTTTCTTAAACTGTTAAATGAGAATTAAAGAAAGGCAGAAACGAGAGAGGTCGTAAAGGCTGAGAAGACAGCAGAAAACGATGAAACTAGTCAGTATGGATGTGTTATATTTCTCAGTTTATGGTGACTCTCCCCCCAATGTTTATATGGGTCACACTGAGGGACAAACACAGTACTTTGCTTGTGTAGACTATGGAAAACTGAATCTTCCTAAATTTTCTTGTATCATAAGCTCTTGTTTGTAGAAAAAACACAGTCTACGTCAGACTTTCAGCCTAATCATTTAAAAAAATAATCCAGGTTCAATCTGACCAGTAGGAGGCATCAAAGTCAGAAATGTTAAAATCCTAAACATCAGGGCTTTAAATATAAATTCTGAATCTATCTCTGTGCTAGTTTTCATTTTTAAAAACAACCCAAACATCAGGGGGGTTGTCACATCATCTATTGTATGTTTTCACACCTTCATGTAAACTGCATTTGACCTTCATGAAACTCGATGTTGAGACAGGAACGATGAGAAGGCGAAAATAAGGTATGAAAGCTTTTGTGGATCGTTGTAAAACAGCTTGCAGGGATCAGATAGAAATGATGATGCATGAACAAATTCATAGTGAGCAAGTCCTGGGGGGGCATATTGTGTAACTACTGTATGGATTCAAAGAGAGAGGAGGCAGAGTAGTGTCGCTCTTTGACTCACCCGCCCACACACACACACACGTACACAAAACACATACACAGTAGAAATTATTGTTTTGCACCTTTCCAGTTGATTATGTGCCAATGCGACAGACATCCCAACTCTAATTTTTCATGTTTGATACTGTTTGGGATATTCATTTGTTTGGGTTTATTTTTTCAATCATTTGCAGTATTTATTTTGCTCAATTCTTTTTTTTTTATGCAAACAGTCGGCTCAGTTTGACACTGGGCTCTCACATTTATTCGTAAGACACAGCTTTGTTTTCATAAGCACGCTGCACATTCCTACCATCCAATATGTTTTCAATCAGGCTCCCTGAGGCGGCTCAGAGTCCACATGTTATTGCCTCGTCAGACGGGGGTCCGAGGTAATATACTGAAGTCTACGAGCCCCGCTGCTGGGAAAAATTGATATTTTTACTAGTCTGATCATTTTGTCCAACCCTTGCAGGCACACTTTGACGCTAAAAAATAACAGATATAATCCTACATTAACGTGAGAGCCCTCCAGTAAATGCCAGCTCATGATTCTCAGGTTTTATTGACTCTATCACAGGTGCTAAAGTTAATATTTTTGTTTGGTGTCTTTGAGTCACAGACGGTGATGTTCTGCTTGTTGTTTAGTTGTTCTCCTCTGCCACTGCATAATTTAACAAGACAAATGAGTCATGTTAATCTGAACCCCAGCTGGCAATGTGTCAGTGTTAAACAGAGGTCTGACAGTCTCCATCTCAATAGTGAGTTGTTGTTTTTTTAAAGATAAAATATGCTTGCTTACAGAAGTAGAAAGATACTACAAACATCCCAAATGATGTAATGAGGCCACAAAATCACGATCAGTGTACTGTCTGTCAAACACAGAGCATCAAGAGTAACTTGAAGTTCAGCTGTCTGTGCCACAGAAGAGGTTGCAGTGATTATTTAATGTAGAGCCTGATAGATATCGAATTACTGAGGCTGGGAATTAACATTTATTTATAAGGACCAAATATGTTATCATTAAAATGCAGCTAATTTAACAGTTATGTACTGATATTTCTTTTTGGATATCTGCTGACATACTTTATGCACTACTATACTCCCTACCTTTAATGTCTTGATTTTTTAAAAGTGCACCAGTGAGGACAGGTGTCACAAGTCAAAGGTCACCTTGAGGGATAAAGAAATCCTTCACAATGGAGTTGCCTAGTTTGACATAATATAGAGTTTAATTAAAACCTCTGTGACACAGTCTTGGCAAAAAAGTGTTCACCACAGGCGTCACAAATATCAGTATAATCAGATTAAAGACTAACAAACCCCTGAGCAACGTAGATAAAGAAGTAATTGGAGTTTTCTTTACAACATCTGAGAAACCTGAAAGACGCCTTCAGTCCTCTGTCCGCTCAGTGTTTATCCGCTGTGTGTTGCCACCTGTTATACACGGTGGTGGATCAGTAATGATATGAGCAGCCATCTCAAGGGAGCCATTGGGTCTGATGAATCTTCTGTGGCGTTGTATAACAGCCAAGAAATTCAAGGCCTTTTCCTCACAGGTGCACCTTGTGCTGCTAATACATTTTTATCATGCTGTTCCCACGACTGACGGCCGGCTGATGCCCACACACGCTGAGCACTGCTGAACAAATTCAAGAGTGGCATCACAAACACAGGCATGCCCTCCCTTGTCACCATACAGACATGATTGACTTTTACAAAATTAAATTTCCACCGCCCTGTGGACCTTCAAATAATTCAAAGGTTTTGTGACTGCAGTTCATGCTGGATTGGATTTCCCCAGAACAGCCTACACCTCATTTAATACCTCACACTCCCCTGCCTAGGCTAAGGCAGTCTGTCAGCCCCTTTACAGTATTTCTTTACTTTGCAGAGGTCTTGAATGAGAGGTTTAAGAGCTCAACTTGGCTTTTAGTTGTTCCCTGCCCTGCAGGATGTTGGGCATGATGTACACATTAAGATTTAAATAAACAGGAAGGCAGATTTTACACAATAATCCTTTCTTTGTAATTATATGTTTTTTACCTCCCGTAATCACATTGGGATCAGCTATGTTTAGACAAATACAACATAGGAGGCCTACCTTCTCTGATTATTTTAAATACATTTTAGATCAGATTATTTCTCATTTAGCAGAGCAGGGCCTGGGATGGGGTAATCCCTCAGTAGCAGGCCCGGTAACATACAGTAAAGTTACATGTGATACTGCAGCATCACATGCATGCATACATTAAAGCTATATCGTCCTCAGTGCTGTCAGCTTGAGGCTGAAAAATGCAGATGCTGCCTTGTGAATACATGATAGACATAACGCTACATCCGATTGCCTTGCCTTGGTGAAGCACTTCACTGCAGTACAACGCGTACCGATTTATCCATATGTCTGAACACGGGACACACAGCCTCTGGCCCGGTGACAGTGACTGATGGTGGGGATCACGTTTTCTTACCTTCTTGACGGATTTCAGAGTGGGGACGGCGGATGAAAGCTGCAGAGGGCATTTCCCCGACGTTCATGTTCACGTCGCTGCTGTTCTTGCTGACAGTCAACGCGGAATATTTCTCCGCAACGTTTTTCGGTCTCTTTGACATATTTTGTGGCTTGTTTAACCTCCGCCTTGCTGTCTACAACCGAGTCGGTCATTGCATCCAGGTAGTGTTGAGCTGTTAGCAGGGGCGTAGAGAGAGAAGAGAGAGAGAGAGAGAGAAGAGAGAGAGAGGAGAGAGAGAGAGAGAGAGAGAGAAGAGAGAGAGAGAGAGAGGAGACGAGAGAGAGAGAGGGAGAGAGATGAGAGAGAGAGAGAGAGAGAGAGAAGAGAGAGAGAGAGAGAATTGATAGTTAGCTTTATCCCGTCGCTTTCTTGCTCTCTTGGCTAAGCTTCCTGGCTTTAAATAACCGAACCGACAATGAAGCACGATGCGGAGCAGTAAGTAGCCTGCTTGAATGGAGATTAGCCCGTTTTCTGTCCACTACTTTCTACAAGAGCTGCTACAGCGACTTGTTCCTGTCCTCTGGGTCTGCTGTCATCCACAGACAGCAACATCACCGAGGGGGAGGGGGGGCGGTTGTGTTGAGCCTGTCACCTGAACAAGTGGGTAATGTGGAGACGGTGATTATCCAGTTCGCGCTGGTGGGGAAAAGGACATGTAAAGGGCTGGGGCTCGTTACTCGTTACCTTAAAACTATGTACATTATTTTATATTGACTCGTTACTCGCGTTACTTGCAAGCGACTACCGGAATGTGGTTTCCATGGTTGCGCCGTTGCTCTGGGTAAGGTCTCTTACGAAGCTGAGTACAAATCCCGCCTCCCGAGCTATGATTGGCTGACTGTGGTACTGATGTCTATAATCTGCAGCGTCTGATTGGTGGAGCTTGCTTGGGACAGTGTTTAACCTGAGAGGTGGATTTCAGGGGGGAAAAACACAGATATGTCGTCCAGTATATTATTAAATTGTCTGGTTATACTAGATGCAGCCCTTCCAATATGTAAACACACATTTTTGGAACTAATTTAACCATTGTATTACAATTTGCTCAGATTGATCTACTAATGAAAGATACTGGACATGTGCACTTTAGTTTTATTCTATTTTATACATTTATTCTATTACATCCAAGAGCCTAATTGATTTGACAGTAGTAGAGCAGTTACTGGTAACTCTAGATTTAGATTTGATTTAGATTATTTTCTCAGATGTGATGCATTGTGATTAAACTACTCAAAAAAGCTGATAAAATCAGCTCCACCTATATATTAAAATGCCTATTTTGTAATTGCAACAGTAATAATTATCCAATTATATAATACATGTAATAATGTAAGTGAAGTATATTTTGCTAACAAAACATCTGCAGTCAGATTTTGAATGCAGGACTTTTACTTGTGACTTGTATATATACATTAGCTATTAATTTGTTATAGTTTGGGGAAGAATCTGAGGACTTTGTCCTCGATATAAAATAAGATTATCTGCAGATTATTGTAATATTGTTTAATGTTATACTGAACAAGATGGCAGACCACTACAGTTGCTAAAATGAGTAATACAGTATCCAGAACAGGTGAAACTAAATGTTTATTTGCCTAGTCTATCACCCCAAAATAATAGCCTTTTCGTTTTTTAGAAAAGTACAAAGAAACATTATAAAGCGAAGACAAGAGACATTATATATTATTGCCTATTTTGTCTATTTACACCATCTAAATCTGGAGAATTTGTTGCTTTTGTCTTATGTGATAATAAAGTGAATATGGACTGTCGACTGAAAAAACAAGTAATTTCAAGGGGGGGGGGGGGGGGGGGGGGGGCACTACACACAGTAAGAGTAGTTAATTGTTTCTGTTGATTTGTTTTTTATCCAGAAAAAATATTCAATCCAATTTGCCACAAATAAAACTATTAGCATTCAACAATTGCATGTCCCACGAGGCTATGATAGCATGCTAATGGCTCATGGAAAAAGTGAAGACGTAACAACAAATAACTTTGAGTCACTTATTACAGTTTAATTGACATAGGTTTCATGAATTCAATGTCCAACCTTATTTCATTATAATAAAAAAAAAAAATAGCATTGCAGAACTGCATCTGATGGGTAAAAAAAGCTATTATCTACAATGAAACAAACCAAACACTTAGGTGGACTGCCAATAAAGTAACTACGTGAATAGAGCCACAGTTTTCTTACAAACACTTAGTCTTAAACATAAAACTGTATAAAATGCATCCACAAAATTGGGCAAATTAGTAAGTACATCTAATACATAGTGGGGAAGAAAAGAATTTCTGTACAATATTTTCACATCAGTATCACATTTCAGTTTTTGCTCCGAGCTGGTAGGTTGGACTTGAGATGCTGAGTCCATTCCTCCCAGAGCATGGGTTCAAAAAATATGAAAGGTCAAAATACAGGACATCACGTAAAAGATATGACACAAGTGTAGCATCAATGCTTAATGAGTGTCTCTGAAAAAAAGGCTGTACCATTTACAAAAAATATTTAAAGCAACAGGTATCCACTGGTGACAAATTCTCAGCTTTTTTAAAGGACCAGGGTCTGACAGAGTATGACTTTGCAGCTATAATTTCCTCTGTGTGACTGGCCCTGGTTCCTGTTTCATTTCATTATTGTCCAAAAAAGAAAAAAGGAAAAACCACTGTGAAAATAATAAGCTGTTCTTAAGTGCTCGACCAGAAAAGCTGAGTATGAAACCATTCTCCATTTCAGACAAGAGGACCAGAACAGTCCACAGGCTCAGTAGCCACATGGCCCGCTCCCTGGAAGACCAGCATAAGAGGTGAAGAGAAAATAGAAGAAACCCAGTGGTGCCACTGTGGTTTGGTGTATGACGATGGGACAGGTGGGAGTACAAGTGAGAGAAGAAGGTGCGGCAGATGGGTAAGCTGTGATGAAGAGTGTCAGGCAGGGTAGGGTTCACAGACAGAAGTGACGATGCTGGCGACAGTGCTACGAGACACGAATCATCTGGGCCACCGTCTCATCAGCTGTTGCCTGGGCTGCTTCCTGCTGTTGCTGGGCAGGAGGAAGAGAAAGGTCACAGTCAGGTCACCTTACAAATTACAAATTTTGAAAAAATTATACATTTTAATGGAAGTCTAAATGTAAGTGCTTAGTTGACAGATTTATAACATTTGGTATCTACAAGCTTGAGTCAGTATCTTTTTTTTTTTTTTTTTAAGTAGGCTGATTTTCTGCACACGTCTCCTTACCTGTGCCAGGGCCAAAGCCATTTCCTCCTTTTCCTTGGGTGAAAAGAAACGGCCACCATCTCCTCGCTTACGCTGCATAGCATGACGGTGGCGAGACTCATGCAAGTATTTCTGCAAGAGAGCAAGCAGGTGAATCAGACCATGGTCAATTTTATTGTGCCACTTTTGTGCCAGTACTGGTTAAAATGTTACTTAATTCCCCCAAAAAGTCTATTTTCTGACTAATCTCTTTTGGTATCTAGCCATGAAGATACTGGTTGAGGTTTGGAGACAACCTTTTCTGAGATTACATGGCTAGATACTATTTGATGTAGGCCAGAGAATATGATATTTATAGCTGGTGAACAGAATCAAATACAAGTAAAAGACACCTAGATGTTTTTTACACTTGTACATATATACAGTGAAAGCGTAGTCCTGTGTAGTCCATTATTATGACACATGTGCCTTACCCTCCTTTCTTTGGGGATTTTCCCCTCTGCCTCCAGTTTGGCTCGGGCCTGTCTTCGCTTCAGGATGCGATGGTACTGCTTGGCATTGACATAAAGGGGCTCCTCTTCAAGCATCTCAGCCCCTGGCAGGGGAATACGCTGCATTGTGGGAACTCCACCACCTCCAGGCACCATCTGGTGAAGGGGGAGACACAAACAGGCACACAGTGCTTAAAACCACTGCCAGGGAAAAGCATAAAAACTGAAAATACTGACACAAACTAGCAGTTATAGTGCAAATGGTTAATCAGTCATTACATTGATAATTAGTCCATCATTCAATGCTGATATACATGTTATACACTATACAGGTTTCAATTTTAAAGATGCATGTTAGAGACACTGAAAACTCACACAGATGTTTAAGTTATTCTCACTAATTAGACTTTTACAGATTTAATTGTAGAATTGGGAATTTCATGAGGTCACCAAATTTCATGACTTTAAGAAAATACTAAAAGTGCAAATTGTCCCGTGCTAGAACTAAATGGACCTTCTTCACAGCTGTTGATATGAAGGCTATTTAAAAGTCAGAAACTAGTTAATACAATAACTCTGATATGACGTCAACACAGCATGAGGCTTGTTGACAGAAAGGTCCAGGAGATGCTGATCACACCATCCTAGCAAGAAGTCTAATCAAGAATAATAACTGAAAACACCTGTGTGGGTGGACCATGTGCGTTAAATAAAGATGTTGATATTAACTCAAACTAAAACTAGACTTAACAAAAATGTTTTTCTTGGTTCAGTTTATCTGTTTTTTGATACAATGTGTTACCAATTTAAACAGAATCAAAAATCAACAAAATCATTAAATCCTCTCATCATTACCATATGATTCCACTAAAAGATAAATACATTTCTAAAGTATAACAAAAAAATTAAACAATAATTATATTTGGTGTCATTTAAAACTTTATGACCTCCACCACACACCCTTGTGTGAGACTAGATTTTAAAAAAAGGTAATAAGATGTTGGGTACCTCTGCACAAGGTCTTACCATGACCATTCCACCTGCATTGACCATGTTGCCGGAGACAGGCAGGGTGACGGTCACAGTGCCTTGGCCGCTGTTAGTGGTGTTGGTGTTGGCACCCCCTGCTTGTACAATCTGGGCACCTGCCAAGCTGGCAGCTGGAATTGTGATCATTCCTGCAAACACAGATCATCATCATCATCATCATCATCATTTTCAAATTGAAAACTTATTAGAGCTTATGTTTAGAAAGTCCACAAAGCAGAAGCAAAAATCGAAATGTAGACAAAACTGAGTTTACCCTGTTGCAAGACGGTGCCATCCGCATTGACAGGCTGGTAGACGATGGTCTGTCCGTCAGCTGTCTGTGCCAACTGTTGACCCTGCACGCTGATCTGCTGCCCCTGTGGGACCGCAAATGAGGTTTAAGACCCTCAGTAATAATAACAACAGTTTTTAAATGGGTTTGACAATCTAGTGGTCACAATTTAACACCTGGTTCTGTCCGGCTGTGATGGCTGTCTGGGGCTGTTGGATGATGATCTGCTGAGGCTGACCCTGCTGGCCCTGGAGCTGAAGGGTCTGACCACCCTGCAACTGGATTTGACCCGGCTGCACCAGCTGGATCTACAAACAGACAGAGTAACATCCACCCTTTACATCTCCCAAAACTATTTCAAAGAAAACAGTCTGTCCTGCAGAATTATGTAGGATAATCTGAACATGGATCTGGTAACTGAGCCATATCCCTCACCTGCTGTAGTCCCTGAGCTCCAGATACTGGGACTTGCATTATGGTCTGACCCTGACCTCCCGACATGGCTTGCACCATGATGGGTTGCCCTGATGATGTGATGAGCTGCCCACCGCTCACCTGGACCATCAGAGGCTGCCCCTGGACCTGCAGAGAGATTCAGAAAACTGTTAGAGCAGCACTACCTGTCAATGCAGATACATACACTTAGGTAACCTGGTTAGAATCTGCATTTTTCCAGTAAGGTGATTTCTTAAAATGTCATGTAAAAAACAAATCTCTTGTTTTTTCGGGGGGTAATAAGGAAAACTGATTTCCCCTGCTAGATTTATCTTGGAGAATGCCCATTTCTTGGAGATGAATCTGTAACCGGCATATCACGAGACTTCAGACAACAAGAGTAACAGCTGAGCAACTGGATGAAGGGACAGATGATTATAAAACATAAATATAGAGTGTAGCACCTTCCTATCAAAAATATTTCCATCCAATGTCCGGCTGAAACTGAAACTAACACATAGTAGCCTGTAGAATTATCGATGAGTCAGTTTCTACTGCTGACCATTTGACTATTCGTTGAATTTAAACACATTTGCGATATGAGGAAAACTCCTTTATGTCTGTCTTCGCCTCTAACTGAGCTGTGAGTCTTCTACAACACAGACACGCACCTCTGGACAGACATAGTAAAGACATTACAAGAGAACTTTCCAAAATTAGGTACTGTCCTGCTGTATGTATCTGCAGACTATAGAGTAACATGGTAACTATGGTGAATAAACATGTTCTAACTGTGTAACTTGGTTTCCTGAGTAATCTAATTTATTGCGTTTGCTTCCTCAATATAAAAGGTAACTAACATGACTGCACGCAAATGACATGAAATCAAAAACATCCTGGATACCACAGCATGAAAAATAGGATTTGATGATATTCCATTATTCTTTGTCTTTTGGGGTATGCAGAGGTTACATGAAGTTCATTTAAACTTAATGTGCTTAAATGTCATCATAAACTCGATTAGACCAGGTGGTATCATTAGTCTAATTTATGTTCACACATTCATATGAATTCAAATGAGTGAGTGACCACTTTGGACAAGTGAAAGCCCGTGGCAGCAGTTGTGCCATGGGGGGAAATGCCAGAGGCAAGGAACTCTGCCATTTTCCAAAGAGACATTGAAAAAGAAAAAAAAAAACTGGTAATGAATATGGATCCATGCCATTCAATGCTGAACCCAAGAAGGTTCTGCTAACAGTAAAATACATTCATGTGACTCATGTTTCAAATGGATTTTATCCTCATCATGATGAACAAGGTCTGACTTACAAAACTTGCTTTTTAAAGCAAGAGACAAACACGACTCTGACAAACAGCAGTCAACCATGAGAGCACAAGCGGAAACCAAAGGCTGACACACAACACAATGTGCTGAGGAACATGCAGTTCAGGCAGCTGTAAGACATGCTGGGAGGGGAAGAGGATGAACCAAACGGCACAGAGATGGCTCATGATAAACAGCCCTGGTTGTAGCATGCAAATTCATAGGCTGTAAGACTGTCATGACACTGACACAGGGCGGCGATGACACCACTACCTGGAGTGTCTGCACCTGCTGGCCTGAGGCCGTCACCACTGGCGCCTCTGTTTGCAGCTGCACAGCCGTCACTGTGCCCTGTGTCTGCAGGCAAGGCAGGACAATGCAGTCTCAGACAAGTAAATACTTTAAGGGAAAATAGATCTGGATCCACTGGATTATTTTAATTCTGGGGAAATGTTACCTGTGAGTTGACAGCAAAAGTTTAAATCGTTGTGCATTTTTAAACCAACTGGGATGGTAGGGCATGCTTAAATTTATAAAAACCAAATGAAATAAATAACCTCTCAGCTCACCTGCTGTTGGATCTGTCCATTGGAAGTCTGCACGACTATCTGCTCTCCAGTTGTAGTGGTGGCAGTGGTGTACTGCTCCATAGCTTCTTATTTATTGCCACAATCCTTTCTAGACAAAAGAAAGACATACAGTATAAGGTAACATTAGATTGATAATTTGAATCAATCTATTTAAAATCTAACTCACAACCCACAACTTTTCTTTTTTATACCGAAAAGGACTGTTTTTTTTCTTTTCAACCTTTATTTACCAGAATTGCGCGTTTCCAAATTACACCTTATATTAATAGGGATACACTGGAGGCCCATTTTAATTTCAACTCGTCATGCTAGCATGTGAAGTGTTGTTTTTGACGTTTGGATGTGTAACATAAACACACAGTGGGCGATATGGGTCAGCACTCGGATTGTTTTGTTGACGGGATATTTTCGTGAGCGCTAACAAAGCTAGCTAGCGTTAGTTAGCGTGGTAAAATAAGCATAAAACGGAGGCTAAATGAACAGATGAACAGCTAAAGTCAGTCTGTATGTGTGCTGTTGTTTTTTATAGTCAATGATGCATTGCTAGACGCCGTTAACTCGTGGTTGAATGTTGGAATTATCAACCATTCCTTTGTTTGATATTTCAGCTAACTAACCTAGCTAACGTTAGCTGAGGCTTGTGGAGCACCACAGATCATATTTCCTCGCAGGACTCAAACCCGGTAACAAGTTATTAACAACAGCCTGAACAGTCCGGGACACAGCGGTCCAAACCGAGCTGTCACTCGAGGGTTTTTTGCATTTAGTAGGGTTAGTAATTTGGTTGGTCCATGACAAACCAATCCGTGCTGACAACTACCAATGCCTTCAATCGGGTCTCCCTTACCGTGTCTTCGCTGTCCGGTTTCCCTCTGATTGGCTCTAGTACAGCTCGCTGAAGCCCAATCAACAAAGTGAGCGGACAAAATGGCGCAAATGAAACAACGGCGCCCGGGAGGAGGTGCGCATGCGCAGCTGCGTCACACACGATGGCGTCATATTACAGGAGTGTCCTCGTGCTGCCCGGCAGATGTCGACATTTAGTCACATTTATGTTTATTAATAACATATTACACATTACAAAACACCATTGTTACATATTACACATTACAAAACACCATACACACAGATGACATGATCAATAAAACACTATAAATGTAACGGGAGCAGCATAAATGTTATCAATAGTGAAATAATGGACCAAACAACGAGTGGTTATTTGATTTTCGTTTTAAATGACCAAAAGATAGACGAACCATCTACATATACACATGTGCACATTTGGTCTCACTTTTATTCATTAACTGAAATTCTCAGAAGCATCACCTAAAATTGCGCCTTTCCTCCCAGAATTGCACTCTTTGTTATCTTTGCTAAAGCTAGTAAATACACATTTTTAAAAAAGCAATAAATACTATTATGAAACACTGTTTCCTGAAACCTTTAAGATATATATATAAACCCAACCCTTTTTAAAAAAAAAATCATTATTGGTTTATTTACTTTTATTTCAATTGTGTTTTTTTATTATCTTGATCTGTGATTTATTATGTCATATTCCTTATTTCCTTATTTATGTAGCTAATTTCTGAACTGTATGCATGATGTGGGTTTGCCTGAATGTGTAGCTACTCCAAAGTCTGCTTTTGATTGATTTGACTCTTTTAAATCTTCTAAAAGTGTTTAAGCTATAAAAACTGAAGACGGCTCTGAAAGAGTGATGTATATTTATTGTCATTTTTTCATTAATTATGTTCTAGTGCTTTATCATTTTCAGGTTCAATGAATAGCTGCACCTCCACTCCGGTAGTTGGCAGTAACATCATCTTTATGTTTGGAGACGCGTGTTTGCGGAAGTACGCACGAGTTTTACGCATGGGTTTGAGTTGCGTCATGGCTGTGTTACAATGTAGTTTTGAAGAAGGTGCCCGCACTGTTGTCAAATAACAGTAAGGTAACAGAGTGATAGTGAACACAACAAACAGGGGATATCACTCGTCTCGATCTGAACAAACTCTGTCAGAACGCAGTTTGGTTACGTGTTAAACCCTGGTCTCCGATTCTGTGGACCTCCTGTTGGACAAACCAAGCTGACAACGCCGTCAGTGACCCTGCAGAATGGCTCGACCTCTGCAGCTCCTCTCTGTGCTCTCCAGGCTCGGTGCTCTCTCAGTGACGCCCTCAGTTTCTACTAACACCTGTCGATTTTCAAGCAGAGGGGTCGGTAAGGCATGGATGGGACAGAGCCAGGTGCACAGAGACAGATCATCCAACAGAGCTCCAAAATACACCGATGTAGGATCCGATGAAGACCGAGGACTGGAGGATGTGGAAGACAAACTGCAGGCTTTGGTTGAGTAAGAGCCGCCAACATTAATTCAGTGTAGAAAATAATAATAACCTTAAGAATAGGATAAGCCTGAATATTGAAAGAGGTTTTGTATTGCTCCTGTTCATACTGGCTATGAAAAGGAGGTAAATGTGTTTTCTATGTAAGTGATGAGGACCAAAATCCCAAATTTATGAAAGGATCTTCTATTACAGCAAGAAAAACATCTTTAAGTTTACATTTGTGCAACTGATTATTGTTTTAAAACAGACCTGTTGTTTCTGCATGTTGTTTATACAATTTGTGACAGTTTAAAACATCTCTCACATGTTTTTAGTGTGGAGAGAAAGAGGCAGAAGACTGTGAAATATCACATAATGAGGAGACAGATGACAGCATCAGGAGCTCCACAGAGGAAGTTAACCTGGGAGGCTATCGAGCAGATAAGGTGAGGAGCTTTGTTATGTCAGTTCAGACACTGAACCAAGAACTCCACTCAAATGAGATTTTACATTGAATGTTACTCTGTTTTCAGATATCTGAAGCAAGAGCAGCCCGAGGAGTGGACAGTTGAGCGTCTGGCTGAGGGCTTCTCTGTCACACCTGATGTCATCCTGAGAGTCCTCAGGAGCAAGTTTATTCCCGCTCCTGAGAGAAAAGTCAGGCAAGATGCTAACGTGATGCCTGGGCTCGGTCAGCAGGTGCTGCCTTCAGGTGCTGGTTCAGGCCAGAACAGACTGAAGCTGGCTGGAAACCGAGCAGCAGCTGCTCTCCCCTCTGGAAGTAAAGAAAGTGTTTTGGTTCCTGTGGCTGACCGGACTCTGTTGATTCAAAGAAAAGGCTCAGCATCTTTGGCCAAGAGTCCCGCACCTGTTGCTGTTCTGCCCACCCAGTTCATGTCAGATGTTAGTAAAGACACCACAGTGACAATAAGAGGAGAGGACAGTAATACCAACACAAATCCTGCAGGGGACAACACAGAGGATGAGGAGGACTGGGATGGACAGGTGTTGTCGGAGGAAGAACTCGAGGAGCTCATGGAACTGAAAAGGCCTTCTCCAGTGGTGCAAGTTGGGAATGATTTCTTAGACGCAGAGGGAAACCTTTTGTATAGAATCTGAGGTCTTCCTGTGTTTCTGGATGATCAAGTTGGCGTAATTACACTCAATGATAATCAGTGGCTTTTTACTGTGCATGCCTTTAACAGGCAAAAAAAGATGAAATGTATAACAAATAAAAATATTATTTTGTATTCTTGTATTTATTTTTTTCTAGTTTTATTTCTTGCTACATTTTAAATTTGTATTCCCCATTTTTTTATTTCTGGATTGAATAAGGAGATAAACTGAGATCTCTTATTTGTACATTTATACAATTCACAATGTAGAAATGAAATATCTGGTCATCTGAAAGGAAACCAAGCTGGATGTTTGAGCTTCACCATGCAGAATTATGTATGTGCATAGTTAAACACTAGAGGAATGTTTTCCATTCTTCTGTTGGAAGTGTAAAGTTTTTCTGTACTCACCTTAAATCTGAGATTTGTGCGTTTACCTAATGAGCAGGTTTTGTGACATCACAACTTGTTCAGAGCCAATCCTGGTCCAGTATTCATCTTGCATAAGTGTGATATAGAAATTTGAAGCTCCCAGTGCACAAACACTGAGAATGAACTTTACAGTGAAGTAGGAATAGTAGGAGAATAATTGTGTGCAGCAGTTAAACTTGTGAAATAACAAATATTTGCATATTAATCAATAGGGAGAAGGAGATGTAATTTTAAGGAGTTCAATGTGGTAATTATACTTTTGTGTGGAAAAACACATCAGACACACACATTGTTGTTCCATGCAGAGTATTTTTGTCTTAATATATCATCACGGGATCTTTAAAAATATCTCAACCTGCCATCAAAGAACCAGAATGTGTGTTGTTAAATTGATCCGGCTGTAACAGAAACCACTGTAAACTCAGTGAGTCTGCCACAGGAAGGTATTTTGCAGTTCCAGTATGAGTTTTACTCAGGGATCACATTTCCAGGCTCACACTTCTAAATTGTTGTTAGTAATAAATAAGAATAATCAGGAGAAAGATAGAGGAACATATGAATTTATTGGCAAACCCAAAGAAAATTGCCTAAAATATACAGAAGAGAGAAACACAGCAGATACAAAGATGTTACCTTGTATATTTACAGAACCATCACAATGACTTATTAAATTATACAGCATTTTTAAACTGTAAGAAAAATGTGTTGCCTTCACTCAATGCAATAAACCTTCATTAAATAAGAACTCCAATGTCTCCCAGTGTATAGCAGCTACATAATAACCCTGTATCCACTGTTTATTTTTTATGTGAGTTGATTCTCTTGTCAAAGTATCACAGTCAAAAGTATGTCTTATATCAAGACATTAAAGAGAGAATAACCAGATTATTGTAGGCTATTTTCTTAACAAAGCTTTGTGGATTTAAATATTGCGAGTTAACATGCAGTTCAATGGGAGTTCAAATCAAACAAGACATGTCCTTTACTGCTCAAGGATTAATCTCAGAGGGGGAAACAAGTGCAATTTAGGGGTGTCATTGACATACTGGATGAAACTGGTTACACATCAGTTGACAGAAACAATAATCAGTTAAAAGACGCTGGCCACACATCATATCACATCATATCCTCACAGCAGGCACTTGTATAACCACATCCAAACTATATCACATTTACTGCACGCTGAACCTGCTTGTCACAAATAAATAAAACCTGTATTAAAGCAAAGAATTCAAAACAAGACAGACAAATATTTGTGCAAATGTTTCAAGAAGAAAGAGGAAAAAAGCTGTAAGACTTGATGTGATTGACAAGACTTGTGTGTGTTGAGATGCATTGGCCAATCCAGTTTTGCTTCAAAATATCAGTAGAATCAGGATCAACACAAAAACACAGATGAGAAACTTTTGATAACCCTGTTCTTTTGGAGAATTTTTGCCCCCTTAAATTCAAAATACCATAACAGAATCCCAACAGTCTCACATAATGTTGTATTTTATACAACCATGTCTGTTACCTCTTCTAACAGGCTACAGTTTTAATTACACTATACAACATTTACATCATTGAATTGCTTTTTCACATTGCTCCTTTGTTTCTACCACCAAATTATATGGATGCAATGAGTCATCTGAACCTGTTGTAAAAATAATTGTAGATATTTACTATCAAACTATAGTTATTTGTCATTTCTGAATATCTTCGAACCACATGGCAATTTGTCATTTGTTACATAAGTTTAAAAGTTAGTACAAAAACTGCTCAAATAATTACAAACACGACTTGTATATGACTACAGTGATTATTACAGTCTTCAATCATTAGGTCACATTTAGGAAAGATGTTAAACTACAAACTCTTAGCATACAAATGACTATGTGCTTTAGGCAGTTAAAACTGCAGACATGAATTTTTTAACAAAATCCTGTCCTGAAACAGACACTTTACCACCCTTTACATCAACGTGTTTCACAAATAACGTATCCATTCATCAAATGGAGGAACTGGAGACATTAGATTATTGTATAATTGTGCCAATAGAAGTATTTAACATGCATGGACACTATACTGAATCTAAACATGTTATTGCTATAAAAATTAATGCAAATAGAAGTTTCCACTTGCGTGTTATTACTTCAACTGTGGTTCTTTATACCATGGAGTACCAAAAGTATGCAGGCTTGTATTCCAAATACAGACTACCAACAGGGGATTTCACAGATCAGAGCCCACTGAGCCAGAGAGCAAGAGGCTGAAAACTGAAAATTTACATACTCCTGGCCATCTGGGGCACACTGTCTGACAAAAAAATACTTCATTAAAAACAGGGATAAGACTTGAGTGGTTTGGGAGAGATATTAACCAGCAACCAACAGCAACCTTTTTAACACCTACCAAGTTGATACCACATCAAAAATGGCAAAGATAAACAGGTTTTTATATACAAGTGCATGAGAAAAAGGACACGCGTCTTCAACAGAAGTGAGTAGTATTTCCAGGAGCGCTCCCAGGCGATGGGAGAGGCAGGACCCGTAATGCAATGGTGGTGGATTTATACAACTAGCTTTACTTCAAAACCTATTACTCTGGCTCTGTCAGCAGTTCAAGTTACTGAATCAGTTCTTCGACTCTAAAATAAATAACTCGATTCAAACTCAATCAAAAGAATCAATAACTTAAGCAGAACACTACAAGACCTCCTTCATAGTTCTCCTCAACTGTGGCATTAGTCCCAGGAAGCCTCCGTACATTCATTATACTTCATAGATGACAGCAGAGTGACACAGACTCTTCGTCTGGTAGCTGAGGCCAAAGTTCATACTAGAAGGTGAAAGGAAGAAGTAGCTGGAGACGGAAGAGTGACAGGAACAGCAACCGGCCGCACGGGTGAGCTGGAAACCTGTTGTTGGACAGGTTGTGCCTGCTATTCCAGCAGGTCCTGTGGAAAGAAAAGAGCATGACATACCAGTGAAGCCTGGACTGACAAAGGTGAGCAAACAAGAAGTTATTATGGTTATATTTACCCACACTCCTAACTTAGCTGACCTAGTTGTAGGTCAGTTAATGATAATTTGTAATAACAATGTACAAACACACTCCAATTTAAAAAAACAGCTGCAACTGGAAAGGTTATTGTTGTATGTAAAAATTGTTTTGGTTTTGAGAAAATTTTAGTAGCTAGTTTAACTGCCCCCTCCCCCCTATTCTGATTCAACTTATTATACAGGCCACTGTATCAGCAAATATGGGCTTACTGCAGGTATTTGGTTGTTAGAAACATTTTGCCATTAAATAGTTCATCTACCAGAGAGAAGTGAAACGTTTCTTTTCTAACTGTAAAATGTCCTGCTTTGTGCATGTGAGTCATGATTCTTTAAACGTTACATTGGCAATCCTTGTCAAAATTGTTACAATATTAGTATTAGTTAATTAATCATTATTGTTCTAAAAATCTGAAATATCAAAATCAGCCTCCAAAATCCAGTATTAGTTGGCTGTTATGTTGTATGTACATTGATAAACCCAGGCCAACCACCCTGTCTGTACATTATCTGTACTTATGTACAACTATAATTATATTGTTTACTGCTAAATATTATTGCCTGTGAAGCTAAAGTAAGTTGTTTGTCTTCAGCATTAAGATGTATTATAGATTGCTTTTGGTTCATTATTTATTTCTCATGTATGAAAACTCAACCTTAAGTTAACTTTTACCTACATACATGCCAAACAGTAGCCTCTAGTTTTTGTTTTCTGTGTTTAACCGCTTTAGTTCTTTGAATTTCTACATGACATCAAGCAGGCAGAAAGTTGATCCACTTTTTCCACTGCAAAATAATGGACCGGTCTCCAAATAAAATCCTGGTTTCTATCTTAGTTTGTGCATTCGGGAGGAAAAGGGATCACTGTACCTCATCTGAGTCGTCATGAAACTCTATCTTGCCGTTTTGAGTGTGGTTGGTCTCCAGCGGATCATCCATTCCCTCAGCGGCATTGTCTTCAACATGCTGCTGCAGCACAGAGTACCTGTGAACCAAGAACCTGCAGGACACATTCAAACACTGTTAGGTCACTCAAAACCAAGAAAAAAGAAAGATACAGAAAAACACATCCAAAACATAAAACACAGACAGTAAAAGAGTGGTAACTCAACCTCAGACAAAATAGAGTCTGTGATCCTGGAAATATTATATGTTAAGTTTTGGTTGTGTTTGGAGTATAATTATGTGTAGAAAGATACACTAACCTGCCACCGCAGACATATTTCTTGACAAAGACAACTCCTGCTGCAGTGCTCAGCAGCATGATGATGATGACCGTTATCACAATGGGTACAGACTTGGAGGTGCGACTGTCTACCTATAAAATGAACAACAGAAAAAAAGGTAGGACATGAACAGATATTTTGCAGGTAACATACAAAATACATAAGACTATATTCTATATATTATTAGAAGGCAGAAGTACTAACCAGGAGTTCTGGGCCCAGCAGGTCACTCACGCACCTCTTACTGAGGTCGATCTCTTTACGCTCAGGCATCTGTCCTCCCTCACATTTATCTCCAGGGATTTTCCTGTAGCTGTGGACAAAAAGCCCATTGATTGATTTGATGATCACTCAGTCAGGAGTGCACAATATTTAGCTGGAGGATTGTACATGGCTTTAAATGATTCATATTGCTTTAAGAGTTAAAACAATAAAAAAATATACAGTGCATTCTTTTAGCTCTATATTTTAAAAACAAATTTAAACAATTTAAAGTATACTTTATGAACTGTATCAATTGTATCCACACAACAGCTTTCCTACACAATTATTTAGCTGGATTTTCATCTACTGTGGAATAATTATTCACTTTCTATTGAGTACATAAGTACTTTGTACATCATGAACAAGGCTGAATGGTTCTGTGTAGTTTTTGTGTACTTTTACTCAGGATGTATGTTATGTGTGAACTAACAGCATGTTCCATTTGAACTGGAAAGTCGGAAATTTCAACTGGAATGCCCCCTGACGTTGGACCTCACCAATCCCAACTTCAACAGTACTGAAAGCTGTAATATACTGTTTATTATCACTTCTGTCTCATTTATTTGAGTCTCATTAAATCAATTGTACATACAGAACTGTCCAACTTCAATCTGTGGACATGTTGCTATAGTGTTTGTATGTGCAAAATACCGCCTAATGCATTGTTATCATTGGCTATTGCAAACAATGGCTAACCTGGCAAAACTAGTTTTCCAACTTGTACTGAAACTTGGTCAACTCATGTGTGACATAATTCCCAGCTCTGACTTACAAAGTAAAAGCAATGTGTCTTGGACTGCTGCTGATTGTTTCTATTTCTTTCTTTGTGTGCATGTTTTTATTGCATTTGTTACATTTTGTGCACGCACTGCTAACTAATCCTAAAATTGTCTTTGTATTTTTAGTCAGCATTTACTCTTCCTCAGTGAAAGTATGTTTGTCGCTGTCAACACCTTCCTCTGACTCTCTGCAGGACAACTACTTCCTCATTCTCGCCACTTCCTCTCTGACAACCACAAGTCACTCTTTTTAACATAAAAAATTGGCTGTGGTGAAGCACTAGTACAAAAATATGTTCAAAACATATTTGTCATGCCGAAATTATCAGGTCAAATATATTAAATGCCATTACTGCAAAACAAAACATTTATTATGATCCCTGCTGCAATAGGACACTAAAAAATAAATGAATAACATAAAAAATAAAATGTATCATTTATCATGGTGACTTGACATAAACAGATCAGCTAAAGCAAGTCATGTCATGTCATGTCATGTCATATTGATAAATAAAGGAATGAGTCAACACATCCACCCCTATCTCATACATCTTGTCAAAGAGGCATTGCCTGTTAATGGGATAACATTATATTCCTTCATTAACTGAAGTTAAATGATAACAACATGTTAAACCGATACACTGACATGCAGAGATCTGTTGCATTCAGAGTGTGAAGCTGAAGTCTTACCCACTAGTCTGCAGCTGCTCCTCTTTTCCATGCAGACAGAACTCCAACACTTTGCCCTTCAGATCTGGCTGCTCCACACACTCTGAGCTGTTCTCTTTACGGTAATATCCAAAGTCGCTGCAGTGAGACAGAAGATGCCAGGATGGTGAGCAAGAGAGGAGAACACATAACCCACATTTACTCTTGCTTCTGTAATTTAATAATTGTTTGGCTAAGTACTTTGTCTTAATCCGCAATTCATTTGTATTTAAAGGAAAAATCAACTCATGGAGACTCTTATTCTGCTATTCAATACTGTTTGGCATTTTAACCCTTCCACATATCACTGTATGTTATGTCTGTTTGTTACTTTCATGATGAGAAGTAGATGCTGAAACCAGGAATCATGTCGTCTCCATGCAGTTTCCAGGCAAGCCCAAGAAGTTAAATAATCTTTCACATAACTGGTCCTTAAAAGACACAGATTCACTTAGTGTAAGTAGGACTTGACACCACATTTTTTTCTTTCTATAAAAACAAATGACAGCCAATTAGCAGTATTTCTACCGTAGCAGGTCATTTTTGAAGGGCTCCAACCAGAACAGGTTACAGAGGCAAGTTTAAATCTAGCATAATCTAATGAGTTGCTCATTTTGAGCGTGTATGTCAAAGTCTTACCACAGGAAGTCATCCAGGGTGCACGCACACTTGGTTGGCTGGGTGTTGACCACGTAATCGCGCCCGTTATAGCATACAGAGTCTTTCCTCAGACGCAGGAACTTCTCTTTGTAGCCCAGCATGCAACCATCATTGGGGTCACTGATGTCATCAGAGTGGGCCAACCACTGCACATAGTCCTTGTCATCGCCTAAAAACATCAATGTTTTAGGTTCTGTCTTGAGAACATAGTTATGATCTCAAACAAATGACAGAATATATTTACATGTTAAAATATTTTTTGTCGTTCCAAACATATCAACATTCCACTTACAGTCTCTGGTGAGGAGATCCCTAAAGTCAATGGTGATAGAGATCCAGTACTGGCTGAGGAAGGAATCTCTGTAACCCCAGATACTGACGTTCATTGAGCGAGCTCCCGGTTCTGATGCCAGACCAGTGAAGTAGATGGGTTCTTTGGTAAAGGTATACGTACCCCAGCACTGTCCCTCATCAGTAGAGAATCTGCCAGGACATCAAAAAATGTGAAAACATCAGCACAACGCAAAGACACATAAGAGGGAGTGGTACAGCATACAATATTAGCACAAGGATAGCCTTAAGCATGTTATTGATTTTATACAAGATTTAATTGAACAAGAGAGCGTGACGGTGAGGTTGCAACAACTGGTGCAGAGAGTATGAGGTTAGCAATAGCTGTGAACAGTGTAGTTACAGCTACGTGCGTTTACAGCTGAGAGCATGACACCTCTCTTCTCACACCGCTACCCTGTGCTGTGACTCTGCTGCTGCTGCTGCAGGTGGTCACAGAGCACACTTTCAGTTTATAATTGTGGTATCTATCCACAGACTAAGTGCTGATAACACACTTAGTATTTTACACATTGTTTGTTTTATTTGATGAACATGGGCACTGATACCCGAGAATGAACCAAATGGGTTTTATTTGTATTTTTAAAAAAAGCAACAACAGTGGGGGCAGTGAGCAAGTAATGTAATTGATGTATGCCCATGTATTACCAGTAACCGCCGCACCTCCACCCCCACAGGTCTAACAACTTTTCTGGCGGAAACACTAATTTCCTGTTGCTAACAGCCTGTTTATCTGTTCCCTCTGGTTTATATGTAAGAGGTGATTCAGTCAATTAAAAAGTAACATTAGATGTTTTTCATGCACCGGATTCACCTGGAACCTTGGAAACATCTCATGACAGTGTTCCCATCCTACTGTTCCTATTGTTTTTGTTGTTATTGTCAATGTCTGTGAGTTGACAACTCAGTATGGGCTTTTCACGAGACATTTAGACATTTCACAGTAGGAAAAGCACAGGTGTAAATAATAAAATGAAAGATGACTGAATTCCATTTACCGGTTTCAGAGCTGCGGTACATGCTGGCTCATGGTCACATTTGACTGGAACAGAGCCATTGTTGGTTATTAATCTCCACCACCTGTCCTTTTCCTCCTATGAGAGGTCTAAACTCTGCTGTGAAAAATGCCTATTACAGTACAATGGGTTTATATTGAATTGTTTAATTAATAAAAACAGACTTCTCCAACTATCAGTTTACACAGGTCCAATCAAAACTCCCATATTCCGGAGCTCCCCGTAGCCGACTGATTATAGTGCATGCCACATACCCGCAACGTCCCTGGTTCGAGTCCAACAAGGGACCTTTGTTGCATGTCATACCCCTTTCCCTCTCTCCACTTGTTTCCTGTCAGCTTCTATGCCACTGACTGTCTACTAATAAAGGCAAAAAACGTTCTTAAAAAAAAACTCTCCTATTCCCTCTAACTAACCTGATCTTATTGATAGGTTGAGTGGGGCTGTGCTCCACAGCCACCAGCAGCCCTCCAGAGTCCAGAATAGCATAGTGATGGGGTCCATCAAGGGCCTTTAACCAGGAGTACCCCCCATCATCAGACACATACACATCAGGCCTCATCATTGAGATGGCATCACCAACACTCCCTGATGAGATACACAGAAATAGTGAGATAGCAAAAAAAAAACTCAAAGCTCAAGCTTATCCAATGAAATCATTTCCAGCTAATCTCACACAAAATGTAGATATTAATTAAAAATTGTACAGAAAAAAAAGCTCTGAATTGAGACTTACCATGAGCTAAGATGAGACCCACAGCATTTGGTTCACTCAGAGGCAGCATGGGGACATTCAGCCTCATAGCAGTACTGTAGGCTGCGTGGATGTGGAGACTGCACTGTAGAAACAAACAAAACCAGCAATTAGTATCGGTCTGTTTATAGCACCGACACTGTGAAAGTCACTGACTGAAGGTGAAAATACTGCCACGATACATGTATTGTGCTTGGTCTTTTTTTGCAATGCAATCTTAAAGGTAATTTTATCAATTCAATGTCCAGTGCAATACTATCAGATACTTTAACTTCTAAATATATGCAGATTTCATCAAAACCACTTGAATTTCTATTTTTGTATTTCCTCCAGTCACCAGTTTCTTCTCTTTACCTTGTCTGGGTCTTTGGCTGTAGCGTCACACTTGCTGTTGGCAGGTTTCCGCAGGGGAACCCATTCCCCTCCCTGATCAAAGGACACCACAGACTGCACCGAGCTGTCTGAAATAACAAGACAAAGACATTTACAGGCAGTTTAGGTGCTTAGCTGATGTTCCTATCAAAAAAGCCTAAAGTCAGTGCCACTAAAATTACAAGTAAGAGTAAGCAATGCAAGGGTCACACAGTTACCCCCCCCTCCGGCACAACCATGTAACCACAGAATGGTCACATTCAGAAGAGTGGCCAAAGAAAAAGAGTAGATTAAAATATAAGTAAAGACAGATGGGGTCAACTAAATACAATAAACTGCGGACATGATAGCGTTAAGATTTAGCTGGTGATGTGAGGTATTTCTGCTCAAGTGTCGGCCAGCCGCTTCAGACAGACAGCACATCTAACACTCAACAGCTAATTAAATATTTACCTAACGCCCTCCCTCTGGCATGTAATAGAGAAGTCATACTTCTCTGTGTTTCTGGGGGAATCTGAGTACAGACATGTGTTGCTATTCCTTCATCTAAGCACAGGCACATGAATAGAGCTACCTTCAGCCAGGACACTGGTGATGAAAACTCCTCGCAAAGAGGTGACGTTAGTGAAGTCTGTATCGCCCCCTGTGGTCGTGTAAAGGTGGCGGTCCAGTGACTTTGAGTACACGGTGCCACGGTCATCTGATGCATAAATGGTACCAAATCCTGTATCTGCGGATGTAGAGAAAAAAAAACACAAATAGGTTAACACACATACTCCAGATAAAATTCAGCTCCAGGGTTTCAGAGATGGTGGTAGAAAATAATGTACTGATGATGACACATTACACCACTATGTGATAGTTGAACATGTCATTCCAAAACCAGGGGCATGAAAATGCTGCTATAACAACCTCCACTGTTTGAGAGTGCTTTCTACAAGATTTTGTAGCCTGACTGCAGGGATTTGCTCCCACTCAGCCATAAAAGAGCATTTGTCAGGTCACTCACTCATGTTGTGCTATACGGCTTGGTGTTCTAGCTTATCATAAAAAGGTGTTGAGGGCTTAATGTCACAGATCTCTGCAGGCCAGACAAATTATCAAAAACTAAGAAAACCATTTCTCATATGAAGCTAGCTTTGTACAAAGAGGAACTGTCATGTTGAAACAGAAGAGAAACGTCCCCAAACTGCTGACACAATGTCGTAGGTACATTGATTAAAATATCCCTTTATGTTATGACAATAAGGTGTTCTTTAAATGGAAATAATAGGCCTCATCCAAACCATGAAAAACAGCAAAGTGCATAGAGGAATGTGGACGGGTGTGAATATTAAGTATACTAGTAAAATGTAAAAAGGTTGAACTTGTGATTGAACTTGTGGTGAAACATGCAATTATCACTTGCATCATATTCTGCACACGGGCAAACACACTGTCTGTCTCCTACTCATAAATATCAGTGCCACTTGACTGATGATGACGTGTCAAGTTGCTGTACGGACTGACCTCCTGGCTCATCGACGTGCATGAAGACCATATCATCGTTCGCTGCCAGGATGGAGTAGAACTGCTCGTGACCGACAGGGGGCAACTGAGCCATGTTCCAAGTCTCACCCTGGTCTACTGACACGTGGATCATCCTCAGAGTGCCCTGCAGAGAAAGCACGAAGTGAGTGAGGAGTAAGAAGAAGTGTTACAAAAATTTAATTGATTAAATTCATAAAATTAGAAATTAGAATCAGAGTCATGCATATGACTACGCACATGATATGTGTCCTGAGAGCTAGTTCAGTGTTCAATATCTACATGGAGCACACATTTTGACAAACTATTATTGTACTATTACTGTATGTAGACTCGGACAGTTTCTATAAATATGGTTAAAACAGGAAGAGAAACATGAATATCCAAATCATCATGTTTTCTATGAGTCGTTCTCTTCCGTTATGAAAACACCATGAATACTTCCCCACAATTGCTGATAGGTGACACTTACTAAATAAGCTCCCGTTCAATACACACACAGACATAAAAGAGATATCAAGTTTAAATACAGTAATACGACTAAAATATTTTCCTTGTACTTTCCTTGCAGCTTCTTACTACAAAACAAGTAGAGTGCAGTTTTTTCTTGAAAACACAAAGGTATAAAGAAACAATATTTTGTTTGTGGATGTCTGATCATGTTTCTGCTTACTGCATACTGACCTTGCCTGTCATTACAGAGGCAAAGAGGAAGCGTCCGCCCAGGCCAAAGGAGTAGATTTTACTTGCAACAGTCTTGACAGTTTTTCCGTAATCTGTCGTCCTCCTCAGTTCCAGTACCCCTCGGTCAGCTGGAAAAATACAAAGACAACTTAGAAATGAAAATGTTGAAAGTGCAACAACTGTATGCAAATTTACAAATGTAACTAATAGCAGCATACAGTAATGAAAGGAATAAAAGATTAAAAAAAGGATAAATAAGGATATATGTATAAATATTTTTGCTTCATCTAGCCAGGATAATCTGTCATCATGATACTATTTGTAATTTCATTCTTTTTAATTCATAATCTAACCCAAACCCAGTTTATCAGGTATCGTTTGAGTAAAATCTTCATAACATTTAAAATACATTATCTTCAATGTACTGGTTCTCAGTAATCTATATGTGCATACACAAAACTGATGAGGTCAAAGTAGATCTGGGTTGAAACTGCACATAGTCATTTCATTTTAAGTTTCGCTTAAAGAGGAGAGAACTTACTGCAGGATCCATTGAGGTTGGCTGTAAAGAAGATTGTATTTTTCCTTCCCCTGAAATCAGAGTAGAAACACCAATACATTTATATAAGAGTCAACAGAGTCAAAAATATCTCAGAAAAATAAATGGAGACTGCCTTGTTAATGAAGATGTTACAATTCTCAGTATGCTTACATTTCAATACACAAGAAATCCTTGCATCAAGGAAAAAATGATGTTTCATACAGAGTCTTTATGCATTCTCTTTCTTCTTCCATAATAGGTTTTGCTTTATTGTTAAAATAAGTATCACATAACATGACTTATCAAATGCAGCGAGTATGCAGCCATGCCCTTCCCAAATATTTACTTTTGAGTGTTGTGTTTTTACTCCTGCCCCAGTTGAATATGACCTATTTTCCTGCAGCCTGTTGAGATCAGTGACTTTTGGGATAATAATAAAAGCTTATGTTGCAGGAAAACAGTTTTGCACCTACAGCTCTGTCAAACACCGTGACCTTGAAAACCCAGCCTTACAACTGAAACAAAAAAAAACATTTACAGCTGCCAAGGTTACTAGGGGATGCATACAAGGAAGTGCTTCAAAAACAACAAGACTGCTGCGAGGGCTCGGCCACAACAGAGCTAGTCAAACAGTCACTGACTGCAATGCAGTTGTACTGCCTATTTTGCAAAGGTGGAGCAACTATTCAAGTCCTGGGAGAAAAACTGTGTACATGTTTGTCTCACTCTAAATAACATTTTGACCACAATAAGCAAGAGAGAGTAAGTTAGCATAACTATTAAAAAGGTCAAAATATGGTCAAACATAGTAAGTGTTCCACCTGTGATAATCAGCTTGTTTGAGAATATAAAACCAAAAGAACAACTGCCTAACAGATAGTGTATCACTTCTTGAAATCTTTTCTACATGCCAAACCAATAAGAATGAGGTTCTTTCACTCGTCTCTGATCTTACTGGGTAGAAATATTTGCCTGAGACACAGACAATAGGGGATATTGAATAACACTAAAGCTTGTTCATTGAGCAGCTGAGAAAGGTGCAAACATCTTCAGTTTGACTCGCCTCTTACCATTTCACCAGACACACCATGCTGTGGATCTTTTTCCAGGTGCTGCCAAAATCTTCAGACACCCACAGTTCATTCTGAGGAACGAAGAAAATATATTTAAATGATGAACTCAAAGATCAACTGCAATAACACCACAGTTTACACAGAACTGTATACTACAGCCACTCAATAAACACCATAGCCGTGTTAATGAATGTACTCTCAGCAAACACGTAAAAAATGATTGACCAGCAGGAGTCTTGCTATTATGAGGAAATTAGATGATGGCCTTTGAGTTAGGTTACTAGGTTTTATAATAGGCCATAAAAAAGGTCACTCACCCTTTTAAATTAATGACAGATTTCTTAACTTAACTGTAGATCAACTGCTCTTACATCCACATGGGTTACTTTACAAACAAAATATATCTCTTTAACATTCACTACTCACATTGTTGCTGAGGACCAGCAGGGCATTGGAATTCTCAGGGTTGTATGTGATCTGCATCATGGGGATGAAGGGCAGGTCCAGGTGGCTGAAAGTCTTTCCAAAGTCAATTGAAACAAAGATTCGAGACCCAAGACTTCCAGACACTTCACCTGTCAGGATCACCTATGAGCCAAAATTCAGACTGATGAAACCATGTAAGATGATAAGATGCCAAAGACTATTTACAGTACTCAACTTACTTTCCCAGAGTTCTCAGGGCCGATGGCGATACCAAACTCTGATCTGATGAAGGTGTTGTTTATGAGGCTGGTCACATCCTGGAAGGACTTCCCGTAGTTCTCACTAGCAAAACAAGCAGTTACAGCCAAGTTAAATGCAAATACAAACAAAGAAGTTAAATTACAAAGATAATAAAACATACCTTCGATAGAGTTTAGACTGCCCAAGTCTTATCATGAAGAAGGGGACCTGAAAAGTTGTCAAAGCCAGGATGACCTGCCAAGAAAGAAGGTTCAGCTTGAGGAAAGTGGAGCATGGATCATTTATTAATGCGCATGGGACCCTGATGTGAGGGAAGTCATTATGTAATGTATGAGGCTCTCCTTGTCATTTTCATACAGTGTACTTAGTAATCCAGCCACGTACTCCTATCACTACATGAGAGGCCTGTTAGGTGCAAACGGAGAAGAACTCACCCCTGTGCCATCTCCAACCCAGGCCAGTGACACCGATCCACTCAGGTCATTGAAGGTAAACTAAAAAAGAAGAAAAAAAATCAGGTTCATATTTTATCATAAAGAAACAGCAAATGTGTAAATGATGCCATATTATGAAAGTTAAAAAACATTTCAGCCTAGCGGACAAAAAGCAAATGACACTGACTACATAATGATAAATTGTATTCAAAGCCTATTTGTGAATTTTGCCTCCAGACTGTGTATTTTGGCTTTGACTGGGACAGTGTCTCCTCTCACCATGTGTTCAAGCATGTTAAAAGTGAAGCACCACTTATCAGAACAGACAAGCTTTTCAGCGAGCATGCGGCTTCCAGACAAAAGCTCTCAGGACAGACTTCTGAATACCACATTAAACCAGAGGTCAAGAATCAAATGTTCCCTTTGCCAATAATATTGTGCACATCAAGTCAATTTAGCACTATGGTTCTTTGGAGAAAAACCAACACACTTTTGCTTTTACTGTCAGAGAGAGCCCTGCTGCCTGGTGCATCTCATTCAGTGGCCTTTCACAAACTGTTTAGGGCAGGTCTCTTTCAGCAGCTCATGCTGTAAGCAGCTCTGGTACCATCGGGACCTGCAGCAGTGACCTCGAGGGGAATGACGGGGCTGAGCCTCTAGGAATTCTGTCGACTTTAGATTACGGAGGCCAAATATACAAAGGCTGCAATGCAAAGTTGATCACATGGTAGTGAGGAGCTAGGAAAATAAGCAGCACAGGACTCCACTGAAGTCAGCTTCCTGTTTGTTTGGAGGAGAGCACTGAATAGTTGCCTAGATATTTTATGCTGCATTAATATGGGCACTCTCTCTGGCGACAACAAATGTAGCCCTCTCTGCTGTCCAGGATTTAAAAGGCAAGTAAAAACAAAATACTGTAGTCCCTGCATGCCAACTCCTTTCACTACCACACATACACACAATGTGCCTTTAATGAAAAAATAACTACCGCACAGCTGGTCACAAGGAGTCTCCTGAGTGAATTCCCTGTCAACAATCAGGCAGATCTACACTCAGTGAGGCAGAGACAAGTTTGATCCTTCAATACAGAATACATCTGCTTTCTTGATAAGAATAAGATATAGGCCATTGTCATTAGTGGGGCATTTTACAGGCAAACCGGTCGGGTGGTGCTTGAGTTGAAAGAAATAGGCGTTGTTACTGCTTCACTAGATTGTATAGCAGTATTACACTGCACCAAATATTAAATAAAACACATGATCATGGTGGTGCACAATTACAGGATATTCATGTTTGGCAAAAAGGAACAGGAAAATAACTTTGAATAGGTCGATTCCATGACAATACACTGGATCTAATCTTTTAACTGTGTGTTCATGTTTAAAAAGAGACTCAATGTAAATGTTATTCTGGGCTGCAGGGCTCACAGTTGCATGAAAAACAGCCCATCAGCAGCTAGGTTTCTGAGTACTCTGAATAGCTGATTAGGCCTGTTGGTGCACCTGGTTCGCACCTGCGCAGCATCCCCTCTGCTCTCATCTAACTGTGAGACAGGACCTCAGTTTGTTAACTTACACTGTGGGTGTTGTCAGCTAACTTCTTGTCGAAGCCTTGCATAGCTTGGCAGGAGTCGCCCTGCTCGGTGCTTCTTCGTTTTATCTTGTGGTTTGGTGATGCAGCCAGCCATGCAGGCAGAGACCTCCTGACGATTTTCGCAGCTCTCTCGACTGTGCTTGAATCCCTCACAAAAACCGGCTGTCCGGAGGGTTTGGATCCGCGCTGGAAATCTGAACCGGCCGCGAAAGTTAAAATAGATAACAGCAGATAACAAGGCAGCAGAAGTCCCATCCTCGCTGCTTGTGTCACCGGCAAAGAAAACAAAGCAAAAACACACTTAAAAACGACTCTTTGTTTATCCTAGTCTTGCCTAGAAATTGAAGGTCGCTACAGCTCTGTCGCGGATGACATCAACTAAACAGCAGCCCTCCTGACAGCAACTGTTTCGGGCTTTAAAAAACACGGGGTGCCCTCAAAGCTCCGACTGTCTCCCCGCACTACAACGGGAAAAAATATATCTAAACACTACAAGAAAATCCGCAAATTTGAGTGGGGTATTTAACGTCAATTATTGGCGCTGCAACTCCTCTGACCAACATGATACACTGTGCCGATCCTTCTCTGAGTGTCTGCGGGTCGTAGCGCTCCCTGCACGGATGCACGGATTTGATTGGTCGGTTTTCTCTTCTCGGTCTATGTATCTGCTGCTCTGATTGGCTTGATACTGAGCAGGAGCTGCATAATTAGCTGTCAGAGGCTGTAAAGGTAGGTTGAGCAATACTATCATGTAAATCCATCCAGCAAGAACTTGATTTAGAAAGATATTTGCATTTATTAGAACACCAATGGCTGTAAAAGCTTATTTGAATACAGGTAACATACTATGTTGAAATTACACTTCAAATACATTCACAGTGGAATTACACCTTAATGCTTGAGTAATGCTTTGTGATGAATTTGCTCAGGCCCCTGAGTCAAGACACCAAGCTCTGTCAGTCAAAAAGTAAGGGGCACATGAATAAATAATAATAACAAGAGATGTGAATATAAGCACATGTGTGTTTAGTCATATGTGATTTTCTCTGTCAAAGTTCAACATTTACTTCCTACAAAAATCTAATACACAGGTAGAAATGTCACATATTTTACACATCCACAAATAAAAACCAACTGGTGTCCAAAAAGCTTGTATGCTTTGAATTCAGATATGTGTTTTCATGAGCCTATATTTATAAAGAATACCTGTGGTACTATGTCTGATCATATGACATTTTTGGAACATTTCTTGAATGTGTGCAATTTTTAAATACATACAGTAATCGTAATCATCACCGGTGTAACTAACATGTGCCATGTGTCAAGTAAATTCACGTCTTCACACTTTAGTTTACTTTGTTGGGGATTAAACAGCTGTATCTCTTCTGATGCTGGGAGGCTCAAAGAAGTGATTAAATCACACTGAATCGGAGTAATGATTCCACCAGTGGGACATTCTTGCCATTTATGAGCCGACATCCTGAATGCACAGTGTTTGAAATGCTCTGTTACTGCTTGAATCCATTTGAGGTTGCAGAGAAGAGGATGCTGAGCAAGCTGGTGAACATCTGAATATCCTGAACAGCATCTCTCAACCCCTCCATGACAAGCAGAGTTTATGACACATTCATTGTGAGCTTCTGCCGGTGGCCATCAAACTTTATTATTCATCCCCCGTCTGCCACAGCACTGACCTCACAGACCTCTGAGGTCACTAATGTCTTCTGGGCTTCTGATGAACATCCCTCTTCACCACAGAACAATATACTCTAAGCTATACACCTAACTCATTTTATAGACCATTTTTACAAATACCTGGCACTAATTTGTTAATTTCCGACAAATCTGTTTGTGTATCAATTTAACAAAAATCTGAACAATGACAATTTGTACATCTTATTGTGGATATATAGCCCTACTTCAATTTAGTTTGATTTAAAGGATCATATTTTATCCATACACTATCTGCATTTTTGTAACTTTGTTTATCTTCTCTTTTTTTTGGACGAAATCCCTCATTACGCAGACATTAATACAGTTTATTGAGTACAATATTTAATGTTGTCATAGTTAAGAAGAATGGGGTCCATGAGGATAACTAACCTTTTTTTTATCATGTGATCTGAGCTTCTATAAAATTAGGTCAGATGTTTTGTGTAACCGACTGCATTCTCAAATTATATTTATTCATTTTGTTGGTAGTACTGAGTCATATTGTGTTCTTGATTACATTTGTGCATGTGATAGGACAGTGGGTCATATGGATGGAACCACCTGCAACCCATGACTGTTGGTCATGTGTTGCAAGAAAAAAAAATCCCCAAACTCACGGCTGCCACAGTCCCGACAGAGCAGAGTCAAACAACAGATCACAAACTCTGATTCAAATAAACTAATATGCAGTATCAAGTTACCCTCACTGTGTGCCAGATCATCTCTTCTGTAAGCTTACAGCTGGGTGGGATAGGGCAGTGTTTCCCAGTCTTACTAGCAGGATAACTGAAACTCTGCTAGTAAACGATAGGAGGATGAGATTAGAAAGTCATGCTGAATCTGATCATTCATATATTAAACCTCTGGTGTGGCAAAACCAGCCTGACAAGTTTGCAAGCCTGCAGCAACAAAAAAAGTATCATCTCATCACATCAACAAATACAAAGCTGTTGAACCAGTTGGAGGAATTTCAATGGTTGCAGAAACCTTGAATAAAATGGTTGCAGAAACCTTGAATCCACATTGGTTCCACTCAAATGTGTCTTGGAGACGGATGAATATCCTTTGTGTGTGTGTGCGTTTTGTATTTCTTGAATTCCCAGATTCACACAGAAAGCCAAACAATCTGATCTGTAGAGCAGCATTCTTTTACAAGGGGACCTTACAATGGAGTTGGAGCCCCTCCCCCATGGCAGCCCGGTCAACTATTAAAAGGTGGAAACAAAGCCACTCTTATTCCTTGGAGATGTGCTCTGTAAGGATGAAAACTGTGCCTTTCTACGGGGATGCACACCTTCCTCTTTGGCTGCACAGTGTGTTGACGAAAGCCTAAGGCAAATTAAGGGATGAGCCCAAGTCTACCAAAATTTCTCTTTTACCAAGCCCAAGAAAGAGAATTTGCAATGAGCCAAACTGAGGGTAGGATAGTTAGTGTGTGAAAGAGTTCAGCTTACTCTGATGAGAGTCATGGGAAGTGCATATAGCTTGCTTTGGGTAAAAGGGGTTGATTGAATAACACTCGTGTGTGGAAACAGTGACCTCTAGTGAAAAATAATTACCATTACTATGAATTCACTCTGGACTCATAAGCTTTTATGGACATTTTACACATGGCAACCTCTAATAGCAGGTGGATATTATATAGCTATTTAGAGTTAGTTATAAAAATCATATCATTATAAAATACACACTTTACTGACTTAAAAGGCTAACTCAGCCAATTGCGTGTAATACAATGGCCAGATTAAACTCTTTTTTGGGTCCAACATTAAAAAAAACACCAAAAAACCCAAATGTTGAATTCCAGTGTCCTCTGTGCATAGTGTATGTTCAGTGTCACCTCAATGTGCACATCAGTACGGTGCTCACAGAAGACAACACTTGATTTAATTTTACACCCACAGACTCAGAAACAACCAGTACTCCTGGCCTTAAATACCTTGCTCCAGGTTTGCTGTGTGATAATTTATGATGACTTGATTACACAAGATTTTATTTAGTAATATGCACTATATGAGCACAAATGTCACAGTGAAGCTCAACCATCCAACTGAAGTAACAAGAAAAAAAAACACATTTGTGACTGGAGCAGGACTTTAAATATTAAAAAAATACATTACAGTATATGTTATAAACACTGCAGCAAATAATGCACAGTAATCTCAGCATATACATACATATCAGAATCAGAAAAAACTTTATTGACTGAGTATGTTGAAACATACAAGCAAGTATTTTCTCAATAGCTCTTAATACTTAAAACACAAAACAATGGACAACTTCACAGGACAATACAGATAAAGACATACAGCTCAACAAAGATATCAAGCCAAACAAATTAAACCTGCAGCTACAATAGAGGTTACAGGAAAGAACAATCTATATAAAGGTCACATTGTTACTATATACAGGTTTGTGGTTGCTGGTAAAAAAAAAATACTGCATGAGTAACAATGTATAAAAGTGTGTTAATGTGCATGTAGCAGCTCTTCTGCACTTTATACTTTTCACTGGTTGAAGCAGCGATAGGGACAGGAGACTCACGGCATCCTCCGGTGAAATTTATTCCATTGTCGTAGAGCACCTCAAACTGTTTGCCTCTGCGAGCCACAAGGCGACGTAGGGAGAGCAAGAAGGCGTCAGTGTCAAGGCTTTCCAGGAGGTCTAAGTGCAAGCATCTTGTTGTCATGCACTTATGCACTGTGCACATATGCTGGTGCTTGCGTATCGCCTCTCGACCCCGAAGAACCCAGTACCGGCGGCACATCTCTGCTAATACACGCTCAGACCCAGGGTGGTGTAGCTCCTCATCACAGTCTCTGATGAGTAACTTGGTGACGTGGTGTGATGGGTCAAGGACGATAGGGTGGATTGTCTCTGGTTACATATCTGCAGTCCGACAAGTCTGCCTCCAAACCTGAGAAGTCCAGTGATTTCTACATACTCAGGTGCAAGGGAGCTAAAACGACTATATGAGGAAATGGGCCGTTTAGCTTTGAGGGCCTTCACTTCCTGAGGGAAGGAGTCTGCTTGAGCCTGAGCTAGGTGCGTTCTCTCGGTTGTGATGTAATTTGAGGCTTCGCACACTATATCAGTATTGGGCGCTGCCGCCCCGTGAAGGGACCTCGCAGTAGCACTGATGAGTTCTTTCCAGGTGTGAAACTGCTTTGGGTCAGGTAGTTTTGTAGCAGCCACTGCAGTAACAACTCCAATAAAGGTGGCCTTCTTGAGTTCACTTTGGTAAGGCTCTGCACAGGTGTTGGGCAGCACAGCCTCTTTAGGTGCATGGAGACTGGTGACTGGAGAGCACCGGAGAAGAGGAGTTGCATTGCGCTGTACATCATCTGTGTTGACTCTAATTGTAGCCTTTCAGATGGTGGTAGGTTCTCTGGAGAGCAGCTACGGGATAGTTTTGCTCTGACAAACTCATGCTATCAGCGGAGAAGGCGTTGGATATCCGATATTTCTCAGTGTGTCTGGATGGCGGCGAAACTTCAAAGGATACAGCTAGCCCCCCTAGCTGCTTCATCTCCTGGTGGACTGTCTGCAGTGGAAGAGTCTCAGGAGTCCTAGATAGTTTGAGGTGCTGTACGACAGGTGAAAGAACAATGGTTCTTTCAGACCCATCATCCAGGATTGCGTGAGCCTCCATAGTGTGGCTACCATTGTGTATAAGGACCTTCACTACCTTCAACATCACTCTTTGAGAACGGTTCGGGCGATCAAGGTATATCTTTGTGGTTGGTGAGGTCAGCATGAGGACTGCATTGGAGGTGTGCTGGATTGAGTCTTGCAGCACAGTGAGGTGTTGCTCTTTGCAGGTCTTGCAAGGGCGCTTGAGGTTACAGTTTTCTGTAGCATGGTTATGGCCACACTTCCAGCACCTTTTACCTTCCTTTATCCATGTGACGATCTGACTGGTGCTGAGCTTCTTAACGTTATCACAGGAGTTGAGGTGGTGGTCTCTATTGTCACAGTGAGGGCAGTAAGGCTTTGGCTTGGTGTGGGCAGGCTCAGATGTAGCGGTTTCATTGTTAAGAGTGAAAAGAACGGGTGTTGACCTTTCCTTCTGGTCGAAGGCCCCTCTGTCCTTCCTGATTGGCTTAGGGAGGTCAGTAGGATATAAAGCTGCAGCACGACTAGAGATCCGCTTAGCTTGTGACTTAACCTATAGCCAGGCAGCTAAGTCTGGGAGGGTGTAGGTTCGGTCTGTACCTGACTGCAGAATGTGACGATTAAGGCAGTACTCCACGAAGCTGTCTCTGGAGGAGGGTGGCATTTTACTGAGCAGCCGGTCAACATGGGACCCGCACAAGAGTTCGTAGCCGTTCTGGCTTTCAAGGGTTTGCAGCATGCCCACTAAGGATTGCACGGATAGGGCAGAGGAGTCGAAGGCATTCGCGTCACCCATCTTAAGTGCAGGGGTATTCAGGATGGCACCTAGCTCTGACTGAACGAGCTGTCTAAGCTGACCATATTTGTCCTGCAGTGCCTGAAGTGCAGTGGTGTATGGGTGTGAGTGGTGCAAGTAAGCCTTGGCTAGCTGGAGGGCGCTGGGTAACTTCAGGTGGCTGAGCAACACTTGATATTTGTACTGCTCGCTGAGGTGGTTGTGACTGTTTAGGAGATTGTCCAGTGCCATTTTCAGGAGAGCAAAGTCACTCTCACATCCACTCTCAAACACTGTCAGAGTCGGCCTAGGGATGCCATATGCTGAGGCAATTAACAGTTCTGCCCCAGTTTGTGGTGGTAGACCAGGATAGGGAGCAGCTAATGTCAGGAATGCCTGGATATTGCAGGAAATGGCTGTGGGCTTCAGTTGTGTGACTGCTGGAGGTTGTGGCGGTGAGTAAGGCTGCCAGGCTGCATAACACGTTGCAGGATTGTAGAGAGTTGGTGCATCATAGGAGGGCGCTGTGCTCGATGTGGGGTGCTGCACCAATGATCTACTGTAGGCAGTGTGACTGGGGCTGCAGGTGGCACTGGTGGAGGCGGTGCTGCAGCGGGTGAGGCTGGCATTGGTGCTGGAGTTGCCGGCAGGGGCTGTATTACTGGACTGTCTGACATATTACTGACAGCACAGTTGGGGCTGCCGGAGCTGTCGGTGATACTGGGGACTGTGGGCTAGAGAGTGGTAATGCAGGGTTATGTGGTGCAGGTGGTGCTGCAGCAGATGAGGGTGCAGGTACTGTCAACTGTGCAGCATTGGCGGTGTGTATTGCCTGCATTGATGCAGCAGGGGATGGTGATGAGGGAGTCTCATGAGAAGCAGCGTTAATGTCAGCTGTAAGCATGGAAGTGACCAGTTTGGCTACTTCTAGGTCAGACAACTCCTCTCCAGACGGTTTGTTAATGCTTCTTTGGCCTCCTCTTGGGCCTGCTGTGCTGCCTTTGCCTGGGCCTGCAGCTGCTGGTACTCTAAGTCAGCCACTGAGTCCTTTTCCATCTGCTGGCGAAGGGTTTCAAGTTCACGTTGTTTAATATTTTCCTCCAGAATTGCAGTCTGGACAGGGGAGAGGGCTTGAGATGGGTAGAAGGAGTGAGTGGAGCCTCTTCCGGATCATGAACTGCTGCTGGATACTACTGAGGGCCTTCCTCGTGCCGCTTCTGTGTCTGCTTTCGGCTTGAGAAGAAGCTGTTGGAGGATGGGAGCCTGGAGGGTGATATCCAACTTGGTATGCAGCTAGGTGAAGGGGGAGACGACTCACTCTGTGGGGCTTGCTCTGGGCCTCTTCCTGCTCTGTCACTGCACTGTCCATATTGTCCTTTTGTTACTTCAATCCGGCTCGAAAGACCAAAATTTAATGTAGCAGCTCGTCTGCACTTTATACTTTATACTGGTTGAAGCGGCAATAGGGACATGTGTAGACTTATGTAGACTGATCTTTAGTATCCAGTAGTTACATGTGATGAATAGTAAAAATGATGTGCAATATAGACTAGTTTAAAAACATTCAAGGATTGAAATCATGAAGTTCATCACCAAAACACCACTTTATTTTTCATTTTATTTATAGAAAGTGTCACACATGTGCAACATTAAGGCAATAACGGAAAACAATAAGGCATCATAATGAAATAAGATAACAACAGGCATTACTTCACTTTCATTTTGTTGGGTAAATAATAATGGGTTAATAATAAGGTAGGCAATACAATCTGATTTCTTTAGCACACTAATTGTACATGCACAATTCCTATTGTTGATAAGTTGGATGTGCCTCAATACTGTCCAAATATAATCATGAAAAGTTCAAACAATTGATGAGACCTGGAGAACTAAGTAAAACCCAGTACAATTAATGACTCCCTGTAAAGTGAAAACTTTTGTTTTGTGTTGTTATATAGTATTGCATCCTTGGCTTCCAACTTAAGTAAATGGTTGGTTTGAGTGTTAAAATTATCCTCTTTTTTATTTTTTTATTTTAGTTTTACAAAATCTTGATGTAGTATTAGGCCTATGTACTGACTACAAACTGTAGGCTATGTATATGATGCTGACATTCATAAATCCACCCATAATCTTTGTTGAACAGAATATACAATCGAATAAACAAAGAATATACAAACAACTAGTCCTTCTAATTCAGAAATTAAAAAAAGAAAAGAAAAAGAGTATAAATTATATATACTGATTTTAATAGAAAGAAAGACAAAATAACTAAATAAAGAAAAAGTAAATGACAGACATCTTCAATTAAAACATTCTGAATAGATTTTCTTTTCTTATTTTTTACAGAGGCTATTGTAGAGACTCAAAATAAGATTTTATTTAAATTAAAAATAACTTAGATTGGGTCGTTTTTGATATTTTGGCTTTATGGATATGAAACTTTTTTTCGATACACCTCTTACGTTTGATTTAAAAAAACAAACAGACAAACTCTCCAAATCTTTCCGAAATACAACACGAAATGAGAAGTTACAAAATAAATGAATAACATCCTCTTTTTCCGTTTTTTAAAAGCAGCATTTGTTTTTCCTTGTATCACTCAGCAGCGCCCCTCGCGACGCCATAACGTCACTGATCACGTGTCACCTACTACGACTCACTGAAGTTCGAGAAAAGTTTGACAAGCCCGGAGATCATAAAGGAGGAGATACAGACCCGCAGAGGAGACACATAATCGATACTAAAGGTGTTTTGCTCCTCCAAAAACGATGAACACCGTTGGCCAGGTAAAAGGGCAGATCGGAAAAGTGAAAACGTTTAATAGCGCATCATGATTGGACACTTTTCAACAAACACACATCACTGTGCGCGACTTCTGCCTTTTCTCAACTTTGCATCTGCGTTTCTCAACAGAAAGTGCTGGCTTCTGGGTTTAATCTTGACTTGGGGCCCCTGAAAGAGCCGTTGGCTTTTATCCGTTTGCTAGAATGGGTAAGTTTCCTCCTAAACCTATTTTTGTTTGTTTTTTTACCATATGGCCTATGGCGGGATATGTTTTACATGAGCTGTTAATTCTTGGTAGCAAAAATACCTTACTAATGGATTATGCTGTTTGTCTTGTGACCCACTGCACGCATGGTGAAGCTATGCAGCTCATCCTTTGAGCTGTAAGACCGTTTCAAATATGGTATGAACTGTAGCTCAAGTGGCGTTTATGTGTCTGTAAATATCAGATCAGTAGATGTCAGCCCTGAAGCTAAAACTTATAAGTGTTTGCATGTTTAATGGAGCACCTGTAGCTATTAGCACCTTATAATGTAGAGGAAGAGTTCATAATAAAACCCCACTATTCCCAGTTCTTGCTCAAGATGTAAAACTGGAATAGGAACACTGATACAGATGCTCTGGGCCTGCCCATATCTAAATTCATACTGGGGCCTCAATACTAAATGTGCTTAATGACAGCACAAGAATGACCACCCCCACATTATCAAGAATAACTCCACTGATGACACAATTATGATAAAATGAATTGAAAACATACACAAATTTGTTAGCATTGACCATATCACAGCCAACAAATGTATGGGGGGTGGGTGGTTGTGGGAGGAAAGGGACTGGTAGGCTGACCTGACATCTATGTGATTATATTTTTGTACATTGTTGAAATATTCTGCTCAAGGGTTGTTATGTCCTAAAACCATTAAAGATAATGTTAAAAAAGAAGGAAAGAGTACATTTGGTTACTAACTGTAAAGGTTGAGATGATGCTTGAAAACGTTTCCAACCAAAATAACAATAGCTTTTACCTGCAGGTGTCGTTATATAATTATGCCTCTGCTGTCAGGTAAATCATAATTCTCAGTATACTAGTATTTCTCTACATCTGTGTGATTTTAATCTTAAGAACTTCTGCTGTGAACTTTATGCACATACTGTAACTCACAGCACTCATCCTATGATTAAGAATTACTTCCTGTCAAGCGTGTGTTGCAAAAACTAAAGGGAAGTGTCTCTAAAAGTGTGTGAGCAACAGTTCGATGAGCACGTTGTCCTGAACATCCTTCCTAGGCCAATGTGTTTCTTCTTATCTTGTGTCCGTTATTGCAGGTGTTCTCCATATTTGCCTTTGCTACGACTGGAGGTTACAGCGGCATGAGCAGTGTCAACATCCAGTGTGCTGGGGCAGCCAGTCAGGAAATACATACAAACTTCAACTACCCGTTCAGGTGTGTGTGAGCAAACACACGTCTCTACAGTGGGGGATCAATTTAGTGGGAAGTGTGTGTTTACTTTTAAGATCACAATAAAAATGATGCTTTTTGTCTTTACACAGGTTGATGCAGCATCCGTATGATGTTCCTGACTGTAAAGTTAATCAAACTACCACCGTTTCTTACTACCTGACTGGAGACCACACATCCTCGGCACAGTTTTACGTTTGCATCGGAGTGTTTGCCTTTCTCTACAGCACTGCTACACTGGTCCTCTATTTGGGTTACCAGCACTTGTACAGGGAATCAAGTCGTGGCCCCACTGTGGTATGTTTGTCTGGATTCTCCATGTTTCTCAGGTGTTTTTATGAAATGCTTGTTCATAGATAGCTTCGAAATTAAGTGAGATGAAATGACACAGTGTGTATTATCAAAAAGTTGTATTTGAAGCAGAAAAATATGCATGTGTTTTCAGAATGGGTGGATCTTTAATCTATGCAGGCAGTATTTATATTTTGTGCCTTCTGTGTAAAATTTCAAGGAGTCCACTTCATGCTTGAGTCCAACAAGGAGGTCAAAGGAAGTGCATTTAACAGACTTGTGTAAATGAAAGAGTTGGAAGGGTGTGGTTCCCAGGCAACTAACTGACTGCACTATTTAATCTCAGTCCAAGAACGCTCCTAGAGTGAAAGTGTTCATACTGATATTATACTGATAATATTTCTGTACTGCTCTATGCTGTAAGGACCTGCTGGTGACTGCGGCCTTCGCATTTATGTGGCTGGCATCATCCTCTGCTTGGGCTAAAGGCCTCTCCGATGTGAAGTGGGCCACCAGTCCTTCAACCATTGTGTCTGTTATTGAGGTTTGCAAGGATCCCAAGAACAAGTGCACCCCAGGTGCTATGCCTCACATGGGCCGACTAAACGCCTCAGTGGTAAGTCATGTTGTTTGTGATTTATTCTTTTTCAAACACGCTTTAAAATGTGTGCGCAAGCATAGCCTGACATACTTTACATGTATGATTTATCTCTTATTTGTTGGCAGATTTTTGGTTTTCTTAACCTCATCCTGTGGGGTGGAAACTGCTGGTTCATCTACAAGGAAACACCTTTCCACCAAACAGCCAGCCCGCCTGCTGACACCGAGGGGGGAGTCAGGCCATCGTAACTGCACAGCTTCCTCATTTCTTAACTGTCTAACATGTAGTGTTGTTAAATGAGTTATTTTGGTACTAATTGTTCAATTGCTGTAGATTACAAGGTACACACATTTCAAAATATGACTGCTCCTTTTTTGCAAAACATACATTTTAAATTTAGGACTATTATTTCAAATTCATTTCGAAAGGTACTAAAACGTGAGTTGTTCAGACTGAAATCAGGTCAGGAAAGTACCGCAGGTGTGTACTGTTTAGCCTTGTTAGTGATACACCATAATCGGTCTCCATGTTTACTGCCATCATTCCAAAACTCAGGGCTATTGAGAGTACAAATGACAAAATAAATAATTAATATGAAATACTTGAAGTGCAATTGTTATTATCACAAATGTAGACTGTACACAAAATAAAATTGCAGTCCAATCCAAAAAATGTAGGTATCAGAAATTTGAGTTAAAATGAATTAATTTTAAATAGTACTTAGTAATTACTATTACTTAGTAATAGTAATTTGGAAAAATAATTCAGTTGCCAATGAGATTAACTGTAAAGCAATTTTTGGTTTTTTTTTTCTGTTTCATTGCTATGTTGCACCTCATCATCTCATTATGTTAAGCTAATCTCGCTATTTTAGCACAACAGCTGAATATTTTGTTATAGGCGTTGGATGTATTTGTTTGGAGCATGCTAGTTCTTTTTGAACTTAACATTTAAAACTATTACTTATTTGGTATTATTTGCAGATGTTTTTCTGAAAGTAGGGCATTTTTTTATCTTTGTCCTGCATGTTTATAATGTTCAAATCAAGGAATTTATAGGACAATTGCCCATCAAGGTCCTGTAATATTTCAATACCAATGTACAATCAACTTTATAACTTTACCTAGTTGTTGTTTTTCTACTCATTTTTATTTGTCTGATAACTAACCTGTTGTTAATTAACTGCATTTAAAAAAAATCTTGCTTTATCTTGGCTTCTACCTCCACGTAGTTATAAGGGAAGGCAAGCTATTTGTTTCTCTATTATTGCCATGATAATGATTTCTTACTTTGATGAAAGCCTTTCTTGATTCTCTACTTCACCTCTGTGTCGATAAAAGTGTCACATGGATGAAACTGCAGTACTGGACAGTGTGGACATGAAATGCTGTGTGTCATTAAAAACAAGAACTGGATTCATTGTTACTGTTGATTTTATGCAAGAATCTTTCACACACTGAGCTTTGGATTCACTAAATGGACTCTATTTAGTCATGCCACACTTCCTCTCTCACTTAAAAAAAGCTGATTTCTGAGTTTTGTTATTATTTTGTTTTATTAATTTCTGCCGATAAGGCATTCAGAAAGCAAGGCCAGGCAACATGCAATGCAGCTTGACACACACTGGGTGGCAGACATGCTGTCTCTGTCAGGTATTATCAGTATCTGACTCTGAAAACATCCCATACAGACACAAACACACACACACTCACAGTCAGTCACAGAGGCCTCCTTCAAATGATCCTCCTGACCCTCATCAGTCCAGTCAAGTTTTCAGTTACACTCACAATGCTGTGGTCTGTCAGTGAGTCAGATGTGAAAACATCACTGCCTGCTGATTCATTTGTGCTAACACTTCCCTAAAACAGAAACAAAAAACCTTCATGCTAAAATCTAGAAACTATGTACAAGTTGGCTGTTTATTGTTGAACTCACCAAACATCTTAATGTGTTTATATTTGCCCAGTAAAGTTAAGCTTGGTTGAAAATGTAGAGGTTGTAATTCACGTCTTAACAAAAATGGATTAAAAATATTAAATCTATTAAGCATGCAAGTAATTTATAAAGCAAACAAAGTCAATCTCTAGTCATGTTCTATTTCCAGCTTCTCATATGTGAAGGGTTGCTGCTTTTCACTCTTTTAACATTATAAACCAAATATTTTTAGGTTTTGGTGTGTTTAACACAAATTTTAAAAAACACCTTGGTCTTTGTGAAATTGTGATTTTGCACTGTTCATTCAACATATAGCTGTGTAATCAAAAATTAGTAATTTGATCGATTGCTAGTAAAAATTATTATTTTCTGTGAGGCATTCCTACTTTAAAAGACCCCCCTGAGTAAATCAAATTCCAAAATGCTATGTATGAGGTAAAATGCTGCAGGGTATGATCACAACTAGTGAATGGGACCACTCTATATTATTTCCTCTAATTCTGCACAGAATAAAAATGGCTTTTGCCTACAATTTATCCATATTGCTATTCAGAAATGTCATTAAAGTCAGTTGTGGTGCATGTGTGAAAATCCAGCAAGAAATCTGATGATGAATTCCCATCTGTGAACAAGGAAAGGAATAACTGACATCTCAAGCATCACATTTATATGATATTTGCTATAGTTTGTATATTTATTCTACTAGTTATAAAAATGACCCTAAAGATTTTTGATATATATTTACAATTCTCGATCTTTAAAAAATTAACAAAGGCATTATTTTCAAGCTATATTTCTTTAAATAGTTCTACATGTTTTTTCACCATTATATTTGGTCACACTACCTCAGTGACAACCTGGTAACTTCAACGCTAAATGAATGATTATTATGATTTAAGGAAATTATTGAATTTATTTATTGAATTTAAGGACAACTAGTCACACTTTCACTCTTTGTCCGGGAGCTAACTCTACATCATGTATTAAAGACAGCCTCGCATTAACATGGCATTATGTCCCGTTTAGCGCGGGCGCGAGCCTTGTGACGCGGGTGTGATGCGCGTGAATTGACGGCGTCACCTCGCGAACGCGCAAAATCAGCAATGGCCGCGCTGGATCGGCGAAATCCTAATCTCGACGATTTTGTCGGATTAAACTGGAGTTGTTGGGTAGATAGGGCGAATATTTTACCATCTGACGGTGAGTTCCACTCTCTGTCCCAAACCCGGTTTTCATCACGTCATAGTGTCCGTGTCCTGTGATTTATTTGTCGTTACGCACACACAGAGACAGAGCGGCGGCATAAAGCGCAACCCAAACAAAAGACCCGCTAGGTCCTAGTGCAGGGTGGGTTCATAACAATAACCGGCACAGACAAAAACACATTTAAATGATTGTTTCTTCGGCTTGTAAGATTGAAAACAGTTGTTCATATAACACAACATGTATACAGGCTCACTTGTGGACATGTAAAATCACCGTTACCCTTTCAGCTAATGTCAACAAACAACAACATTAATTCACTTAAGAGGGATTTGTCCAGCTTGCTAACACCAAAGTTGACACCAACACAAACAGTCGCTTGATCAGACAACAAGGGGGCTGTTGGCATTTTATATGAATGGATCCAGAAGTTTCAATAGGCAGGGTTCTTCTTTTTTGTCTTTTGGATAAATTAACTTAAATGTACTAGTTAAACCTGCGAAAGGCTCCCCAATCTGGAGCATGAATTGAAATGAAAATAGCTGTTTCTGGCTTTTCGGAAGAGACTACAGGAATGCCCCATGTCAATATTTCATGTTTACCGTTTTGCCTTTTAATGCAGCTGGGTCTAACGTTGAAGACAGCAGCAAGTATGGGAGTAACCACTGTGAGACCATGACCCTCTGGAAAGAAGGTAAAGGTGGCGACTAATGAAACTAAGTTCAATGTCACGTTAGGAAATGTATTTTACTTTGACTCTATTTTGTATTCTCCTCTACAGATATGCACATATATGGTCACTGCCCAGCACATGATGATTTCTATGTGGTGGTGTGTGGCCACTGTGGCCAGGTGGTGAAGCCTCAAGCCTTTGAGAAGCACTGCGAGAGGCGACATGGTCCTCTCACAAAGATGTGCGGCCAGTCATCTACTTTGGCTCCACAGCAGCGACCTCGCCCTGGCCAGCCTCTCAAAAATCTTTCCACCTTTAGAGAGAGGCAGAAGGATGGTAGATGTCATGAAGCCAGTGTCCCCTCCTCAGCAGCGTTACCTGTCCATCAGCACAGGCCTACCAAGACCCAGAAGGAGTCTTTGAGGTACTGTTTAAGATTGTATACTACAAACTTACTGTAGGAGAATGCTCAGCTTGATTTGTCATGAGGTACTCTGCCCTCCTTGAATCCTTGCATTTACATTTACATTTACATTTAGTCATTTAGCAGACGCTTTTATCCAAAGCGACTTACAAGGGAGAATAACATTCAAGCTACATTGCAACAGAGACATTAGTGTAACAATAAATAAATACTGCTAAGTAGTGCAGAAACCTGAATCACTTTTATTATATATAAATTGCAGGTCTTAATTGCATGAATCTCACAAGTTAATTTTGAAACTTACGTCTCTAACTTCGCAGTTTACCTTCAGTGCAGAAGTTACCTCGGGAGAACCCTCCCCTCCCACATCACTCTGCCTCCACGCCTCGCTCCAGGGTTCCTCCGTGGCACTCAGTACCCCTGCCTCCTGGCCACTGTTCCTCCTCTACTTCCTCCCCTTCTCTGTCAGAGAGATCCCCTGTGCAGAAGCCCACAGCTGGGCAGTCCAGTGAGTCTCTCAGTCCTCTGCGGGGAACAAGAACCTACAGCCGGATTCACAAAAACAGTGACAGTGAGTCTGCTTCTGTCATTTCTGTTCGCTGCTGTTTTGCCACATGTCTCTGAATTGGCAGACCCCTGCACATTCAGTGTATTTGCCGGGGTATAATATGTTGTAGTATCTGTGGTCTGGATCATGGATAATGTCATCTGTGTCCTGCTGTTGCTGACTGACTACTGTGTTTGCTTTTATTTCCTATAGAGAAGGAATGTGACCTGAATAAACATGGCAGAGTTGTGGATCAAGAAAGGAAGAAGCTGTGCAACCGGGAGCTTATATGCAATGTAAACTCTGCCTTTTCATGATCTTTTATTCAGTGTTGTAGTGTTGTTACCTCCTAGCTTTATTTTTGATCATTATGATAACAGATATGAGTCCAGGTTATTTGAAATGTGTAAGTTTTCTTTTTTTTCTGCTGTGCTGTTCTTCCTATACAGACTGATTCCATCCACCAGCAGCAGGGAGCGTCGGGTAGGACGAAAACCTTTGATCAGTTGGCAGTGCAGCAGAGAACACCTTCAGCAGGTCGAGACATGGAGCAGCTTCCTGTCAAATCAAAAGACAAGGAGCAACCATTGGAGGATTTTGAAGAGAAAATAGCAACCCAGCGCAATAAAAACAACTTCAGCAACAACTGCCACATGCTCAGGTACAGAGTATGATGTTTTTCACACAAAGAAAGGCACTGGAGATAAAGTTGTGATGCACTAAATCGATGTTTGCTTTTATTAGAATGTTTTCATCATACTTGAGTTGACACAACAGATGACAGGTAGTGAAAGTGTCAAACACCAGGACAAGTGCACACACACAGAAAACAAAACAGCTTTTTGGAAAATTCATGTTCTGAATAGTAATCTCAAAGATCATTATCCACATGGTGTTTCTATCTGAGGATTTTTTTCCCACATTGATTTTCTAACATAATGCGTCTTCCTTATTTTTTGTATTCTTTTACCTTTAAAGCAGGTCCAAGGATCCATCAGAAAGCTTTCCAGAGGAGGAAGAAGACGACAGTACTGTGAAAGTGGAGGTTCAACATCCGTTCCCCTTCAACCAAAACCTGTTGTCAAGCGAGGATAATGAAGATGATGAGCAGGACGAAGCCATAGACCTGCCTGCCACACCCTGGCACCCCAAACCCCTTGGGGTGAGTCCCAAAACATGCAGAAACAAAGCAGCAACCGGTAGCCCACTTCAGACCTATTCAGCAGTTATTCTGTATTTGTGTTGTTTTAAGAGGAAAATGTCAATTTTAAGCAGTTGTGATTTATGAATTTAGAGATTGAAAAACAGATGTAATAAAAGTGCTACTTCAGTGTCCTTCTTTTTATAAATAAGGTGGGGAGACCGGATTTTAATATTAATTCAATTTAAAGTTCACTCAGGGTAAGAAATTTATCCAAAAGAGACCTGAATGTGTCTATATTTATTAACTTGTTTCTGCTCTGTAGCTATGCACTTTTGGATGCCACACACTAGGCTGCAGCATCTTCACCTTTGACCGGCGTTTGCACCACCTGCGGTTTGCCGTCTGTGCTATGTTGGAGCACCACGTCAGCACACACTTTAGGAAGTGAGTATCACTGCTCTATACTTAGCAGATATATCACCTATTACAACACAGTAAGGAGGAAAAAGGAGCTGCACAGTGAGCTTAAATACATCCAGCCAGGGTCTACTGTGTGCAAGTGTTTGCCCTTGAACTAGGCACTGAATCCACTGCAGGGAAGTGCAGCTTAATCTGGTTTCTTCCTGCAGGGATTCATTACTCAGTACATATCCGGTATGGTTTACAAAATGTATCAGTCATTGTACAATTTACTCAGTAGCAGTTTGTTTGGACAACAAACATGTTGGGATTTTTTGCCTTTTGCTGTCTTTTCATGCTCTGTGAAGTATAGTGGTGTACTGGTTTGCATTACCTCTCAAACTAGTTAAATTAGTTTTATTCATCTAATAAGTAATGGTGAGACTTGATCTGATACTCTTTAGAATCAGATTTATTTCCAAGCAGGTTTGCAAATACAAGGAATATATACACAATATACACAAAATTAAGAAATCCTACATGATACAAAAAGAAAGAATTTACCATAAAAATGTGTAAAATGTACTCTAATCTTACCAAAGTTGCTACTGGACATCAATTGACAGATTTCAGAAACATTGTAGTGCATTTGCCTGCCCATATTTATGGAGTCAGATTTCAGAACTTCAGCAGGCAGTTGAGCGAACTCAATCAGAGGGATGTTTGCTCACATTAGTGAGGTTCAACCACTGAATAATAACTCATAATAAAATGAGGCTGCAGCTGATCCATCAGAACCAGATCAAGTTAAATATCGTGGATTTACATTGAAAAAAAGGAACCTAATCTGCTACATGTTTTTTCTTTTTAATTATAGAAAAATGCCTGAAGTATCATCAGGTCTCAGGTCACATCATGTCACATCTCCAACGGTAGGATCACCTGTCAGGACAGGATCCAGACAATCCTATCCCCCTGGCTGCCTCAACCTTGAGTCTACCTCACCGGGACAACTGGAAACCAAAAGTAATCAGTACAAATCTCACAGTACCAAACCGCCTTCTTCCACCACCTCTGCGAGCATCGGGCCTGGTCGACGGCGCAATGCTGTTGGGGGACCCAGGAAGGCTCGTCTGCAAGAGGCAGAGCAAATGCAAGATGCAAGCACCGCACAGAAAGCTACCAAGCTGTCACACAGCAGCGAGGACAAATCCTCCAGATACATCAGAGACCCACCCCTCCATGAGAAGGCCCAGACACACGTTCCCTCCTCTCAAGGACCAGTCAATGGTACCTTCTCACATGTAAAGAAGCCACTACAGCCCTCAGAGAGACACTTGTCAGTGTTGGAGAAGCATTGTCCTTTACCAGCCCCTCACCACCCAACCCATCGCTCCCCACGCTGCAAAGGGATTCAGCAGAAAGCGGCGGCGGGCTATGACCACAGGGTCCCTGTCCAGAAGCGCAGCAGTGAATCACCGCCCCTCAACTCCTCACTATCCAGGAACTCCAAGTGTCAACGTTTGTCCTCCCCTTCCCGCTCAAGCCTTCTCTCCTGGAAGGGAGAGAGCATCGAGGATGTGCTTTCTTGGGGTCTGGAAAAAAGATCAGACTCCTAAAGAGTGAGTAGACCATCTCACTATGCTATGTTTTTTTGTTTTTTTTTGGATGATATGATGCTAGCCCTTTAACTGTAGACGGACATGAACTGCACTGCACATGCTCTTGATTAGAATATGTGTTTTTGTATTTTTTAACAATGCAAACATCCATAAATGACTGTTTGTTTTCATCTTATCTTCACAGACAGAGGCCAGCCTTAAAAAGACCATTTGGAGGAGAGGCCTGCTGCCCACTAAAGCTGTGTGTGTGTGTGTGTGTGTGTGTGTGTGTGTGTGTGTGTGTGTGTGTGTGTGTGTGTGTGTGTGTGTGTGTGTGTGTGTGTGTGTGTGTGTGTGTGTGTGTGTGTGTGTGTGTGTGTGTGTGTGTGTGTGTATCTTTGAGAGAACCCATTTCTGGTGAAAACCAGTGTTGTGAAGTGTTTTGAGGACATTTTAGCCGCACTCACTCACAATCAAAGGTTGATTTTGAGGGTTAAGACTCGGTTTAAAGTTAGATTAGGTTTAGGTTCAATTTAGGGTAGGGGTTGGGTTTAGGCATTTAGTTGTGATGGGTAAGGTTACGGTAAGAGGCTAGGGAATGCATTATGTTAATTAGGGTCCTCACAAGATATAAAGACAAACATGAGTGTATGTGCATGTGTTTTTGTACTCATTTATTTATGTCTTCACATTTTTATGCACAGACATCAGGAATAAGTGTTTTTCTGCACATGACCGTATGTGTTTACTATTGCAAAATGTCTATTTTTCTAAACAATTAAATGTCTCAGTTGTTTGCCTGTGTAAGAACTTAAAAATACCTCGATCCACACATTATGCTGCTAAAATGAAAAGTTATTCAATGGCAACACCATTAAAAACATATGAATCCTTACATCACTGTGTCTTCTGTTACTGGAGCAATTATAGTCATTTTTTGTCTTTTGTTTGTTCCTATGGGTCATGTGATTCATTTAGGGAAATTAACAGTTGTATTTGAAGTTGTTTCATCTAATTTGTCCCAATTAGAGCTGGTCCCAGCTTAAATCATTTGATGGTGCCATCAAGTCAGACAAGCAGTGAGGGAGGGAGTATGGATTTTGTTCCTGTTAAACCAGGAAGACACTCTTGAATATCTTCCCCTACTGCTTTATTTACAAGTGTCTTGGTGTATGGACATTCAATGTGTAACAAAGTTGTGCAGCTCTTTGAGATTGAGGTGGTTTTATCAGTTTGAAAACGTAAAATTCATACATTCACACAACATTTTCAGTATGCTTATTTTTGTAAAAATAGTTCCTGCATCAAGAGCAGCTTCATTTTCTTTAAGAAACAAGAACTTTACCTTCATTCATACCGTTATAAAATATGCAAAAAATGTGTCAGTTCTTGTATGTACTAATACACATATACTTAAGTGTCTTCAAGCATCTTGAAAAGTGCACTCTAAATGAAATTATTTATCTCTGAATAACTGTAAAACTGAGAAGTGGCCAGTAGATGTCCATGTTTACATACAGCATACCACTACATTATCTTACCACTAGATGGTAGCAAACCATCAACTTTGCGACTCAGAAAAAGCAGCATGATGAACCTTTGGACATTTTTACCCAAGTTATGTAAGCACACATTGTACATAAATCTTCTTTGTACTATTCTGGTTATGTTACAGGTATTACATTCTTAGAGGCATCTTAAATCTGTTTAGCCTGACAAACAGTTATCGTTTTCAGGGAGCTTATATTATACATTACATGACAAGCCCCATGTATGTAGGTTAGACTTGCCAAGTGCCTCTAATGAAATGTAGCCAAGTTTACTCCATTACTAATCAAAGAAATAGATTGTATTCTGTCTAAAGTATCCCAAAATGGTGACTATATTTACACTGTTAGCAGTGCAGAGCATTAGTCATAGTACTTTTGGCAAAATGTCATAGCGTTGTCCTCAAAATACTCCAATACTCCATACCAGCCACAAAGATTTAGAGGTAAATAACTACAGGAACATATTTGTGGAGAAAGCAAGAGGAAGCAATAAAAATGGAGGCAGTACAAAGTGTAAATGTTGATCTTTTATTAAATCAAATGATATATCAGTATTCTGTATCTTTAATGCCTACAAGGTTGCACCTATCCTGCAGTCAGAGAAGCTCTTAAGCATACCATGCAAAGCCATTCCACTTTAGCTGCAAGACCTTTCAGATTTTATGGCAGTGACCAAACCGCTCAACTTTGGAGCAGTGGTCAATTAACTTAGCGCTTTTATGCTGTTAAAAGCTCCATTATTGTTCTGTGGACACTTGTAGTAGCACATTGAGATGAGCTCTCAGCCACCACCACAAAGATTTTTTGATAATTGCTACTGAATTATTACATGAATGGAGATCGATGTATGTCGGGCAATGAGAGACCAGCCCCCTCCATTATCTGATCAATACCGGAACAGTTAATGTGCCATTATTGCAAATAGCAAACGTCCTGTGAATTGCACAGATCTAGAAACCCAACGATTCTGCTGTTACTGATGCTGCAAATTCTAAAATGCAATTGTGTTTTCACATCATATTACATTCGAACTTAAAACATACATAGTCCTGAGAAGATTTAGTTACCCTTTGTGTTTTGACCCATTCAAAGCCTGTTGTTTTTCAGGAATTCTGTGGTTTGATTGGGGAGATCTGTTTTCCTACATTCCTGGTGTTTTATAAAAAAAATATTTGACTTGTCCTACTCACAGAAATGTCTTTGCTTTGGCTGTAAAATACAGCATATGTTGAAGATCTTGTACCTACATCTCCCATCATTCTGAACTGACAACTTGCTCAGCACCACAGTCATTATGACATCACCTGACACGGCCACCGATCTGACAAAGTGCTCCACTTTCTCCTTGAATTCCCTGTGACTTTATGAGCAAGGTCAAAGACTGACTGAAAATAACTGGCGGCTACATAATCACTGCCCATTAGGATGTATTGTGTTCAATAATGTCAAAACTTCCTATGCAGCTTTTGATACATGTTCACATTTTTTTTGTTTAACCATATTATTCATACATCCTCTTTCAATAAAAAATTAAACCCCACCCCCACTTAAAAAATAAACATTTATGTCAAGACTTGAATGTTGAAACAACTAACAGTAGCACAGCGGCAGACAAAATGCAAAATGATCAACAACATCAGATTATACAAGAATACAGTCAGTACACTGGTAGAACATAGCAGTACACAACTAATCAATACCGAACACAGAGAAGTGAGTCTTAATACATATATTTACTGTATATATAGATATATATATATAGGAAGGCAGATTTGCTTTGGAGAGTAAAAGCCACTCTTCTCCTCTATGTCAGCACTTAGTTTTTCTTTGTACAGAACTGCAACTTTTGAGTGACAACCCAGAGAAAACTACCCATTGGCCACAGCAGATTTAACTGACACTTGGTGACTGCAGGGCAAGCACATGCTATTCCTTGGTGGTCAGGCAGTACAATGTGCTCTATTCGACAGCCATAATATCTGTGTATGATTTTTGTTTTTATCCATTTGGGATTCTGTGAATGACATGCCTTGGGAGTTTTACATTGATCCGACACAGCGGAGGCAGGGATCGGCACTATACATATCGATTCTGAAGGGCAAAATTTAAAGCTTGGATCCCTTATAATGGAAGAGATTCTTCGCCAACTGCAGCCAGCCTGCATTAGAGCTAAATGTGGCTTTATTTAAGTGTGTCTTGTGGTATTTTTTTCTGCTCTCTATTTCTCCACCTGGTATTCCTATGTGTGAGAGAGTGGAATGATTCACACAGCACCTCTCTGATAAGTGTGACTTCCTTTTCTCACCCACACAGTAGATGTGGTGCACCGTGAATATTCTACTGCTTCCACCAACTTTCTGTAAAAAAAACCCTACTGCACCCAGAAATGTATATCTCTTAACATTTGAGAGCCAAATTTACATTTAATTTTATTGAATCGCAACTGTCAATAATTACATACACTGTGGTAATTGAACTTGTGGAACTGGCGATCTTAAATACATTGAGCATTAAATTCTTCCATTATACTTTCCAGATTCTTACTTTCCAACCATATGACTCAGTGGAATGAAAGCTCCAGGCGTTTCCCTCATAAACACATTACAGACTAGTTAAAGGGCATCACATTCATAGCCTGGTTGAATGATTGCTTTTGAATTTAACTAAGGGCAGCCTCGTTATGACAAGGGTACACAAACAAAGCAAACACATCTGGGATGAATTGAGCCTGTCAGTGTACAGGGAGCCACAGAGAATGGCTTTGTGTCGCTGTGACTCATGATAACACACCTATCCTCTCCTGCTCAGAGAAACAAAGACATGGAAAGCAGAGGGAAGCTGCATCCCATCAAAAGATGTAATTAGCATTTACGCTGGCCTAGCCTTGTTGTATTTTGACACAAATGCTGCACAGTTTAATGAAATCACTCTTTGTTTATGCCAAGACACAGTCTCCTGTTTTAAACCTTATTAATTAAATATACACAGCATACGAGATGTCTGCATCCTCTTCCATGGTTAAATCAATTCAGTTTTAATTGTTGAGATATCCCCTGTGTTACAAGAGGTTTCCTGTCAGCATCTACTAACTCTAAAATCAGCTCTTTCCTGTAATGTAATCTAATGTAGAGCCTCATCAGTATTATTCATAAGCTTCATCTTCTGGAGGAGGCCTGAAGGTTTTATTATGTGGCGACTCTTTGTTCACTTGTAAATACAACGAACATCATTATCTACCTACAAGGCAAGACAGCTACATTTTAAATCAGAGTGACACTGGGAACTTTCCATTTGAGTGAAATGCAAGATCTAATACTTAAAATTGTGACATAATTTATGGTGTATGAATACACCAAGGTCAGCCCATCCTCACGAGAAAAACGACAGTATAGGTCTAAAATTTAGTTGGAAAAAACAATAGTTAGTTTTATGCCACCTGGCGGCCATAGTAATTATGACCCGTGGAAATGACGCAATTCAGATGACGTCAAATATCAGGTGACAATTTGCATTATTCGGAGGAGGCAGGTTGAATGGGTAGTTAGATCAATAGATGGCAAAAGGAGACCGCTGTTGGCTTCCCGATTCCAACCGCGAGTCAGGGCATTTTAAAAAAACTATAATGACAGTTCTTGTAGTTTTTACTGTTGCCATGTTGAAAAAGGTTCCATAACTTTATGGAAGTAGAAACTATGTTTCAAGTGATATTTTTTAACAGTGATTTGTAATGGTTTTGGAGAGTCATATTATGCTCCAAGTTGTTATGGAGTGCATGTACAATTGACCTCTGTGGACAATTAATTATGAGGATGTATTGACAGAGGTTTATGTTCTCTTGAACAACGTACATGAAAATATTTCAGGATTTTGTGTCAGGGGCATATTTTACATACAGAAAAGAATAAATTAAACTCAAACTGGCAGCTTTTAGCAGTGGCTTGGTAATTGACTTCCTGGTAGTGTGACTGAGAAAAACAAATGCTAAATCTTGGCCAAAAGGAGTATTCAAACTCTGCAGTAAGTGGCACCTCAGTGGACGTGTACAACAAACATAAGTCTTTATATGGATCATGATATCTGTCCGCAGTACATACAGAATTGATACAATATGTTGATAATCAGTAAAGACAAAATACTTTCCTGTGCCTAATGTGTTTCTGCTGGAGGCGTTGCACATTTTTAATTGTGTAAGACTTACGAGTTTCTCTTGGGTTATTCTTTAGATGTGCAATAACTAAGGGCAACCATTTTGATATACAATTCATTTATAAACAATGATCTGCCTCAAACTGGGTGACTAGTTTATACCATGTATCTATGTAAATTGATGCCTTAACATAGCAAAGGAAAAAACAGCTCTGTCTGGTATCGCTATACATATGACTATGAATACGAATGAGGAAACTGTATCTGAGTGCAACTAGGCACTTACTATAAAGTAGGATGACAATGGCCTCTTAATTTAAATGTTCTGCTACCACTTTCTTATTATAAATGACTATATGTCTGATAAATACACATATCCTTTATCCCACTCATACAGATCAGTCTAGGATCGCATGTATTGTGGGTTTATGGCATGCTGCCTCTCTATAGATGACCCAAGGTTAATGACAGAACTATTCATAGCCTGGAGACAGTGGTATGTTTATGAACATCTCTGTCCCTGTGTTGACAGAGGAGGGGTAAATGTACTTATGCTCTAATGTTTACATAAAATGTAATGTATTCTAGTCTTTGTAATAAATCTTATTATGAGCTGTGGCTTCAATATATACTGTACGTGTGAACAATTACGGTGCGGGATATGTATAAGGGCAGGGTGATGGGTGGGTTGAAGGTGGTGGTGGGATTACATAATGGAACGGCTCATCATGATGCTCGACTATGATGTTTGCGGATGATATTGTGATCTGCAGTGAGAGTATGGAGCAGGTTGAGGAGAGCCTGGAGAGTTGGAGGTACCACTGGAGAGAAAAGGAATGAGGCAAGACAGAATATACATGCATAAATGGGACGGAGGACAGCGGAATTATTAGAATGCCAGGAGTAGAGGTGGCAAAGGTGGATGAGTTTAAATGTGGGGTCAACGACTCCAAAGTAATGGAGAGTGTGGAAGTGGGGTGAAGAAAAGAGTCCATGCAGGGTGGAGTGGGTGGAGAAGAGTGTCAGGAGTGATCTGTGACAAGAGTTCCAGCAAAAGTGAAAGGGAATGTTCAAAAGAAGGTAGTGGGACTAGCTATGTTGTATGGTTTAGAGGTAGTGGCACTGATGAAAAGACAGGGGTTGGAGCTGGAGATGGCAGAGTAGAGGATTTTCTCTGGGAATGACGAGGATGGACAGGATTAGGAATGAGTATATTAGAGGGACAGCTCAGGTTTGATAGTTTGGGGACAGAGCGACAAAGTCGAGTTTGAGATGGTTTGAACATGCAGAGGAGAGATGCTGGTTATATTGGGAGAAGGATGCTAAAGACATGCAGGTAGCTGGCGCGACAGAGTAAGATGTGGTGGACAGAAAGAGATGGAAATGGATGATCCACGATGGTGACCCCTAACGGGAACAGCCAAAAGAAGTAACTGTAAGCTATTTTGTTTCCAAATCTAATTGAATCTGTGCATTGTATGTATTTCCCACACTTAAGCAATTTATTATAACTTCCTGAGTGCTGATAACAACATATCATCTACCTTTCACTCACATGCGACTTCAGTAGTTTTCACTGTCCTTGTACACTGCACTTCCTTCACAGTATGAATATTAAGTGCTACAGATTAAAATGCTGGATAAGTCCTGTTTATTGTTCTTGTTGACAACAAGACAGTTCATTTTTGACTCCCTTTGAGATCCTTATTATCACTTGCCAGCAATTATAAATGAACATCTCTCCGTTTTCTCCCACAAGGTCAAAGTTTACATGAACTTAAAACATGGCTCACGTTGTACCATTTACATCCAGTTGTGTGGCGTTGTTGTCGTTGCCATCTCAGACCACCATGGGAGTGTCTGAGAAGACGGAGCTGATGGACTCTGCTACTGACTTCTTCCTCTTTCCCTTCATAAGAGATCCGGCCTCTGCATCTAGATCATCATCATCCTCATCCCCATTGGGGTTCAGTTTGCCATTCTGGCCCTGTAAGTCCTTAGAGTCTATGAATGCCACATGCCTGTTAAGCTCGGCCTTGAGTGCTGGGTCCTCGTGGGTAGGTGTCACACTGAGCATGGAGGAGTGGATGCTGTCGTCACCCCGATTCTTACCCTTGTTGGGGCAACAGAAGCAGCGACATGGTGTCAGGTACAGGTACATGAGCACTAGCACCACACTGGCCAGGCAGCCCACCAAGGTGGTGTATGCTGTGTTCAGGGTCTCCCCGCCTCCGTGCATGGTGAAGTTGTGAACCTTCAGCACCACATAGATCGTCTCATTGAAGGCCTCGTTCATTGCAAAGCAAGTGTAAGTTCCAGAGTCATCAAGCCTCACCGGACTAATCTGTAGACTCCCATCTGGCAAGACTTTGGCTGTCTGGTTGCTTCCAGGTGTCACCACCATGTTGCCAGGCATCGTCCAGGTCTTTGATGTGACTCTGTGTTTGGTGTCACAGGCAAGGATCAGCTTTTGCTCCAGAAAAGCCTCTTCATCTGCCTCCTTGAATGTGCTGCAGTTCATGGTGTCACCGCTGAGATCAAAAATACCAACTTGGGTTTTCTGCTGGCCAGGTAGAACACATGTATAATCATCTTTGAAGTCCACGACAGAGTTAAGCTTTCGAATGTACCAGTGGGCCAGGAGTGTGTAGAGGTCACAATGACACAGCAGAGGGTTATTGTGGAAGTAGAGGCCATTTTTAATCCAGGCAGGCAACACCTGGAGCTCATCAATGGGCAACACCTTGACCTTGTTGGAGGACACATCCAGGAGGCTAAGTTTCTCCAGTCGGTACTTTTCCTTGACCAGCTCCACAGGGAAGCGGGAGATTTGGTTCTGGCTAAGGTAGAGCTTCTGAAGGTTGATCACGCCAACAAAGGCTGTGCGGTCAATCTGGGAAATTTGGTTATTGTACAGCAAGAGGACCTCCAGGTTGACCAAAGGGTCAAAGATTATCTCATCCAGCTGCCGCAGGTTGTTGGAGGACAGGTCCAAGTAGCGCAGGTACTTCACATATACGAACGCCTCTGAAGACAGGAAGTGGAGACCATTGTGGCTGAGCAGTAGGTTATGGAGCTTCAGGAGTTTGACCGGGGTCCACTCTGATCGTAACCTTGTTATGTTATTGTAGCTGAGATCCAGCACAGCAGTGTAGAGTGGCAGTCCCGTTGGGACAGTGGTCATATTCATCTTGGCGCAGCTCACTATGTTTGAGGCGCAGATGCAAGTCTTATGGCAGTTTAGGGTTGATCCCACTGCCCCTGGAAGCCAGAGGAGAGCCACACAGATGGTGAGGAGGAGGGCCCATCTCGGACGCCTATTCCACGGAGGTAACGTTTTTAACAGGCTGTCACCTGTTTTAGCAGAAGGCTGCAACATGCTAGCAGTTGATCTATATCCCAGAGAGGTTTATGATCCCATTCTCAGAAGATAGCATGGAAGAGCAGCTGGAGGATTCCCAGGCATTGCTGACTGAAGGCTGGAAAAAAGTAAAAACAAGGGATATAAACAGATATTCTTACACATAAGTGGGTATTATTAGATAGTACAACGGAGTATTAGGGCCAGACTAAGAGAATTTTTTTATTTTTTGGAAATTACGAGAATAAAGTCGTAATATTACCAGAAAAAAGTCATAATATTATGAGAAAAAAGTCATAATATTGCGAAAATAAAGTCATAATATTACGAGAACAAAGTAGTAATTTTAGCAGGTGGTCAAGTGGTTAGAGCGCATGCCATATACGCAGCCGACCCCGGTTCGAATCCCAATCGAAGGTCCTTTGCTGCATGTCACACCCCCCTCTCTATACAAATACAAGGAGATACGTAATCTTTTGGCACATCAGCATCAAATTATTATCAGTATCTGGACTTTGAAACAATTGTGCAAATGACTGTGTCTCTATTTCAAAGAAAGAACCACACAGACTTGGAAGAAATTGCTTCTTTTGTGGAAGAGGAGCTGTCTGGTAGTGGTCGACTGCAAGGCTATCTGTGGTAGCGACATTCAGTTAATTCAATATTCAACATTCATTTGACATTCAAAATACAAACCTATTATGCGCTTCAACAATTTGAATGAATAATGTCAAACCAACTGTATAACATACAGACTAATATCCCTCATGTGCCACAAGGCTTATTTTGCAAATGTATATTTTCGTCAATTTTTTACAATTAAAATAAATAAATAACCTTTTGACCTCAGGATGTCAAACCAACTGTAAAACATACAGTTTGACTGACCTCATTTTAATGCAGTTCTCATTAAATTACGACTTTATTCTCGCAATATTATGACTTTTTTCTCGTAATATTATGACTTTTTTCTTGTAATATTACGTCTTTATTCTCGTAATGTTACAACTTTATTCTCGTAGACCTAATATTATGACTTTATTCTCGTAATATTACGTCTTTATTCTCGTAATGTTACGACTTTATTCTCGTAGACCTAATATTATGACTTTATTCTCGTAATATTATGACTTTATTCTCGTAATATTATGACTTTATTCACGTAATTTCCAACAACAACAACAAAAACAATTCTCTTAGTCTGGCCCTAATACTCCGTCGTAAGATAGATAGATAGATAGATAGATAGATACTAAATACCATGCTTTGTAAACACAAACATACACAAAATAACATACAGACAAAGTGGAGGATTAGTATTCAAATCCCAACAATACCACAAACAATGAAAATACTTTGAGGACAGGCTTTGATCCAAATGTAAATGAATGGGTCACCATCTCATTTAAAAACAGGAACTTGCTATCACTCTCATATTGGTTGTAAAATATTTTCACACAGGCATAAGCACTATGCAGCTGATGATGCTGTCTCTGATGCTGTTCAATGTTTGTTTACATCAACACAAGCTCAACTCATTCTTATATGTCCAATTACAATCCATTGAGTCTAACACACCTGCTATGTTTTAATTTGTGGGTCACATTTTTCTATACTACCTGCAATAGCAAGAATAAACAGAAATGAACAAATATTAGCAACAGTGAAATTTAGTATTAAAAGTAATGACATTCAGTTTGGAAAGGGTCCCTTTATAACAGTATTTTAATGTAGTGGTGCACGATCTAACTACTTTATACTAAATACTTGATATATACTATATATACATAAATATATGTCGAGTGGTTTAAACTCTAGAGATCCATTTTATTTTATGAGCTTGTAATTTGTTTTGCAAATAAAAGCTTAATATGCAAATAAAAAAGCAACAACAGCCACACATGAATGTAGCCTATAGAACTCATTTGAATTGTCTTTAACATGCAGTGGCGCAAAGTCTCTCAGAATCAAAATAAGCAAGTGAAATACACCGACAGTATTGCGGACATTATTTGAGTCAATGTCCCTTGTTACTTTCCACCTCTGCACCCATGTGAACATGTAATCTTACATGAAACCACTATATCTCTGTTTTGCTTGTTTCTCACGCATGAAGCATTTGCACTAGCTACAAACTTTCCCCTGCTTTGTACAATGCACAAATACACACGCATACACCATTACTCACGCTAACCCATGTGCATTCACACTCCAAGAGGACATACATTGATTTTCTTCCCTCTCCCCATTTCCCTATCTTCCTTTCCTCATCGCTCTTTTATGTCTCTAAGACGCACAAACATAATCACAAAATACCACAACATGAAAGCGAGCAAACAAATAAAAGACGACAAACATGTAAATTCATGTCAATATTGTATAATACCATATTCTGAAACGTCCTTGTCCATTTGTGGAAGAGCTGTGCAAACGTTGCACTGCACCATTCTGTTCGACAACAAAGGAGCACAACATGGAAACGTGAGCCGAGAGATGGAGAACCGAGAGACACCTACCTTCAACCGAGTTGCAGGGATGTTGGATTTCATTAAAACGGCTCCTCGTCCTTTTACAACGTTGCTGCATACAGATACTCCCCGTCTGCCTGAGTCTGTGTGTCTGATGTTGAGGACAACAGCGGATGCAGGGAGGAGGGAGAGCATTAGAGATATCCTCGCCAAAATAATCCCGGTCCACGCGGCATCCAATACAAGGCACAAAATTACGCAAAAAGAAGAAAAAAAAGATTACATAAAGAGCAGACACCACACGTCCTTTGAAGTACTGAAAACTACATAAACGACTCTGTTTTAATCGTCCGTCTTTGATTTCAACAGAGCATATTGCTTTGTACGCATACGACCGCTCATCTGTCCTTTGCAGATAATTGGCGCATTTTGAGCAGGTCCGGCTGCTGATCAGCAGCCATTGGACATAATTAAGAAAGAGCAGTCTGTAGCTGACTAGCCTCCCTGTGGTTTCCCTTAGGCCTGCTGCTGTCTCTGTGCTGTGCTGCTGCTGCTGCAGTGGTTTTTCGGCAGAAGTAGTGCGTTCATAACCCAGAAGGCGCTGTTTACCGAATTTGACTGCACCAAAGATGCGCTGCTGAAGACGCACAGAGAGCGCATGGAAACCAAAATGGAAAAGTCGGACCGGCCAAGAGAAGTAGAAAAAGTAAAAAGCAGAAGCGTTTTTAAGGTTCATAAGATTGTATGATGTAGGTCAAAAACTAGATATAATATCATCATCATCATCATTATCATCATCATCATCATCATCATCATCATCATCATCCACTCTTTCAATGAGCAGTGATTTTTTCTCTCATCCAACAACCTAATAGCCTGATTGATACGAATTTTGCACATTTATGCTCCCAGGATAAAAAAACAAAACAAAACATTGTGATCCCATGAACTTAGTAAGTCAAATTATACATCTTTATATCCTGAACTCTAACTCATGTAGACACAACATTCAACGTTCATGCTCTAAACTTGTGTAAATATGATTTAAAATGCTTCTCATGTGTCCTAAACATCTTCTGGTCTGACATTAAGACATCATATTGCAATTTCATAGTCAACCATAAGTTAAAATTATTTTTCCAGAATTTCTGTGGATGTGTAGTGTGTATGTTTTTGACATGGCATGCACGTTCTTGTATGCTCACTTAAATGAAGGCACATATATATTATTTACATGTGGCTGAATGTGGCCTCACAAAGTCGTCACACATTTTCTCTCTTACACCTTATCATCACTGCACCATCTGACAGCTGAATATGTTAACAATCATGTTCTGACTGGTGCCATGATTCCTGTTTTCTCACCACACGCATAGGTTCCTATTAATTAAACGGACCATCTTTGGTTTGTGAATTATTCTGGTGCCATGAATGAGTAACATATTCATTATTAGATTATCTGATTGTTAAATTGGGGATTACAGATAAATCTGAGACTTTGGTTGTGCTCTCATTGTCATATATTGAGGCCTTCTGACGGAAACAGAAAATGCAGCCAACTTGAGCCGATGCAGAACTTGGAAACTTGATAATTTTGGTCCATCAAATTATGTCTTATTTCTATACAATGTTAAGTGTCACAGTGATATGATTTTGATTTTATTTATTTATTTATCCACAAGGACAATGGACATCCTTATACATTTTCAGAGAACTAAAAAGGTAAATGCACCCAATTGCAGCCAAGGGCTGATTTCCATTGGTAGTACCCCCTGCCAGATGTTACTGGCACAATTCCTAAAAACAAAGTTAACTACATTACACATAATATATACGAGGCAATTACAATAAATATTCACAACAGTCATAGCGTCACAGTGTAAGTAGTCCAGCGACACGTTAAAATAGTATTTCACACTTCATGTTGTTTCCAGTACAATGTGCTTGTTTAACCTTTACATACTGTTTCTAAGTGCGGCTGAGTAGTGTTCAGGCAGGTGAAGAGGGACTGCTAGGGGTGTGTAGATGGATTGTGAGATTGCAGCAATGCAGAATCCGGTACATAGGTGTTATTGTGGTTTTGATTGGTTATAATGAATGACAGTGGGAGATATATGGACATTTAGGGGTTAAAGTGCTATAGTGCTGATTTCCAAGTGCTGTCAGTTACATAGTTAAGTACACGATGAAAGAGGTATAGAGACAGAAAGGCATAAATAAGTAAATGGAGAAAAAAAAGAAAACAAAGAGAAAAAAAAGAAAAAGAAAATAATAATAATAATAATAATAATTAAATAAATAAAAAATAAAATCAATAAACAAACAAACAAAACATACATTGCACATTTACAGTGATTACAGATTTGGTTATTTTTAAGCCACTTCTTTAGATGCAATTTGAATGTGGAATACGTGTTACAGTCCCGTATCATGGAGGGTAAACTATTCCAAATGTGACTACCTGCAACGGAGAGTACTGACTGCCCACATGCGGTGCGCCTGAGTGGGATTATACAGCCCCCTCTTGTAGTGGCCCTGGTCGTGTAGTTGTTGTTGTTTTTCTGTTTGACATAATCAGACAGTGGGGGCGGTGCTAGTCCTTTCTAGATTTGAAGATAGATGAAGAGAAGGCTATGTTTCAGTAGTATGCAACAATGATGAAATGATATCGTTTTTTTATCGAAAATTTGTATCGCTCTTTTGTAAAGTGCTTCAATCTGATTGAGTGCAGCAGTACTAGTATGTGACCAGTTAGTGAACCCATACTCTATGTGTGAAATAATCATAGCGTGCAGGAATACCCTGGCTGGCTGAGTGTTTTTTGCTGATGTAGATATAACTGCATCGTCTGCATACATTTGTACATGTGTATTTTTGCAAGCAGTTGGAAAATCATTAATGTACAGTGAAAAAAGTATTGGCCCTAGAATCGAACCTTGCGGGACCCCTACAGAGCAAGTAAGAAAGGAAGACCTGACCCCCTCAATAACAACACACTGTCTCTTGTTTGTTAGATATGATTGTATCCACAAGATCGCCTGTTCTGAAAAGTTAAAAAAGTGAGAGTTTGTTAAGTAGCACTTTATGATCTACTGTATCAAACGCTCTTTTCAAGTCCAGGAACACTGCACCAAAACATGCTGACTTGTCGAGAGACTGTTTGGTTTTTTCTAAGAGTAAGTTAATGGCTGACTCTGTCGAGTGATGTGCCCGGAAGCCAAATTGTGTCATTGTGTATGCAGGGCCTTTAAAGGCGAAGAGACATAAACAACTCTTTAAATTGTATTACTATTTTAAATGTTAGTTGATTAGCCCAGACTACATGTACAGGCAGTCCCAACCTGTCCAACTTTCTAACCATGACTCTCTCATCCATCTCTTGCCATTCTTGCTCACTGTGCAGACTCTGTTTATGTATTTCATTAGGTCTGTTTATGAGTGCCAACTGAGCTGGGGAAACCTTGTCATTTTTTACTCAAGTGAATCCACCCACACGCTGCTTTTAGAGATTTTTTTGGGTTCTCCTCAATTCACAGATCTGCTGCTGCATGCCTGGCTTTGGCAACGCTGTGAGAGCCTGTGCATGCCAGTAAGCTGCTGCACCCATATAGCCTCCTACTCAGAATGCCACAAGACATCATTTCATAAATGAAGATGAGCAACCATGGACATAAAAATCATTTTTACGTCTCATGAATTATTATGTGTGATTACAGAATGATATATTAAAGGGTGCATACTTATACCCTAATTAGGGCCCGAGCAGATCACAGTGCGAAGGCCCTATTGTATCTGTAGGGAAAACTCTGCGTTTTTTAATTCCAAAACAAACGCATTTTTGGCAGCCTAAACATGCATGAAAACTCATGAAAATGTGCATACACGTCAGACTTGATGAAAAATGTGATATCTTATGGGTCCCAGAAATGGGTGTGGCAAAATGGCTCAATGGTCCAGATTGATGTAGGAGAACGAAATCACAAATGTATGGTATGTATGTAATGGTTTACAAATGTATCATGTCCAGATGCACAAAAACGTTGGGTGGACCACATTGTCCGTCCAACAGGAAGTTGGCTATTATGATTCAAAGTTGCGATTTTGGCACTATTTTTGCCATTTCCAGCCCTCGTACTTTAACAAACTCCTCCTAGATATTTGACCCCACATACTTCAAATTTGGTCTGTATCATGTAAAGACCTTGGAGATGAACATTTTTCAAAATGTTTTGCCTGTGTTATACATGGTGGGCGTGGCAGTGCGGCATATTCTGATGTTTCGTCATGAAATTTCAAATTGTGACCTTCCTGTGACTTTAAAAGTCAGTTCGAATTCACCCGTTTTGCAGATGATGAGTCTATCTCTTGGTTTTTTTTAGATGCAAGTTCTGGATTCCACCTGTGTGAGATAGATAAGCACAGAATATAATTTCAGAAACTCTGTTGGAGCTGGATATGTCTTGAAAATATGTGTTTTGGCAGGTGAAAGAAAACAGATTTGAAGCAGACTGAACGGCAGGCAGACAGGGCTTTAATTTTTTTCCTGATAAAATGAATGTCAGACTCACACACACTTGAGTTGAGAAATAAAGTAAGACGAAAATGGACTAATGTGATATTAATTCTCCGAGATGTGTTACATTAGTTATGTAAATATACCAGCTGGAGATGTCTTTTTTTATTGGGCCTTGAGTAAAATGCCAGGAAATTCAGGTACAAATCAGTGTGACTGAACATGGTGTGAGACCTCTGTCTGACCAGAACGTTGTAGGTCTGTGCCTCTTGCGAGATGGAGCTGAAAGTGATTAACGCTCTGTTCACTCTACTTCCTGCTGTGATAGGGATAGTGTTGCCTGGCAACTGCCTGCGGCCTTTCGTTGATTGTTTTGGCTTTGTGGCAAATCTGAGATGGCCTTTCCTCCTCTTGCTCTTCTCTGTATACCTGCTCAGATGGTGTTTTGAGGACAGATCGATGTCTCAGTCACTGCAAATTGCCTCCTGGAGAATCAGCACCTCTCCATGAGAACAGGGACTGACAGACCAACACCAATTATCAAATGTAACCTTTCTCTGCAAAGCTGTAAGTCAAAGCATCCATAAACCCCAACCACATATTAATCATTAAGCGGTAGTAGCATTGTTAAGTGACTCTGGCTCTTATAACAAGCACTTCAGCAGCCAGGATGCCATTTCTTTTACCAGAAATGACCTGATAATATTTTACAAATGAGAACGTATGGTTACAATAGATTCAGCACTCTGAGAGCTTTTGACTTCATTCTGTGCCTGAGTCTCTTCAGTTTTGTATTCCGATCAGACTGATGTAAATGATGTTTACATACAGGCTGTATGATACAGCAGGCTCTTTGTGCACTTCACCTGGCTTCTCTGCTGACATGGTAAACACACACTTGTCTCCAAGCTGACTGGTTTACACAACATACATGACTGGATGCAACTAGACTCCATGCTGGCTGCAGACATCAGACCTGCAGCTAGGAACACAATTATTTATTTTTCAATTATTTATTTTTGCCCATATGTAGCTAACCTTTTATTGTATTATTTTCTTATTTAAATTGGCTGTTAAATAATGAATGTATTGTAAGCCCACGTGATGATGAATCTACAACTGCACATTGCTAGACATTAAAAACAGCTTCAAGTTAATTTTACAGCTCAATTTGTCACTTGGAAGTGTTAAAGGGCAGGTTCACAATTTTTCAAGTCTATCTTAAAATATCAGCCAGGTTCCCAAATTAACACTGAAACAGTGTTTGGTTGCGATAGTCAATCATCCTGTTCATCCTGGCAGTTTAAATATCCCTTCCTAATTTGCTTACAATGTAAGTGATGGTGGACAAAATCCACAGTCCTTGTTTTGAGCAAAAATGTATTTTAAAATTCATCTGAAGCTAATATGAGGCTTCATTAGTTTTATTTAGTCAAATAAAATGGATATCTGCCACTTTTAGTATAAAATTTCCACTTTCTGTACCCTCGTTCAGTGTTTACCTGTTGAGCTGCAGTGGAGGGACAGTAACCAAAAGGGGCATTTTTCACTAAAAGCACTAATAGTTTGGAAGATTATTAACTTGATTTGACTAATTTAGAATGCTGAAACCTCATATTAGTTGCAGATAAAATTTGTAATATCTTTTACACATACATTTTTTAATGTAGATTGTGTCCCCCAACACCTACATTGAAAGTGCATTAAGGAGGGATCTTTAAACAACCAGGAGGAATGATTACAGCAAGAGAAACATGTTTTAGTGTTCATATGGAAACCTGACTGTTGTAAGACTGTTGTTTTAAACCAATCTTTTAATATGCTGAGGTGTAATTTAGTCATTACAGTACGACAGGTGTTAATTATCAAAGTAAACACTAGGACAGCTTGTACCAAAGACACTGTTTTTGATCTAGATAAGTCAGTCAAATAGTAGTGTCTCTGACGCAGGTAACTGTGACTAAGTGAGATGTTTAGCTCATCAGGGATCAAGTTGCCCTTCTTGCAGTCTCACTTCCATCCGGCTTGAAAAAAATCAGAGACATACGAATGCAGGAACGTTCCCGACAGCAAACTGTTCTTGGTTTCCATGGCAACACTTCGAGTTTTGTGTTTGATCGGAAGTGCAGGGATGAGATGAGGTCACTAAACAATAATATCTCAGAGAAAAAAGCCCACAAGGACGGCACATGCTTCAATAAAAGCAAATCTGTTTGTAATCTAATCTTTGCACGTCTTGTCCTCCCATCGCTTAGCAACAGGCAGTGCTTCAGCCATGTGCGCCTTGACAGTGGGGACCACTACTCTAAATCATGGAGAAAAGGCTGCAAGTGTACAATGGATGTACTCAGGCAGCAGGGCACACATTGTTTTCACTTACTAATTAAAGCTGTCACTAATGCAGTTACAAGCTTTGCTGTAATAACTGGGCATAATTACCTCTGTCAAGTGAAACTGTCAAGCCAAGGACCTATTACGGATCTATTTGAAGCTATATCTGGCAAATATTAAATCTGCAACTGAGCTGTAAAACAGAAAAAAACAAAACATATAATTTTGTTTTGTTTATATTATGAATAAAGAGACAGATATTGAAAGACAACACATTTCCCAGTCTGTATGTCTATTACCTGTTAATCCATTCCCCAGGGCAAAGATAAAGGAGTTGATGCACGCTGGCTGTTCCCAAAGGAAACAGATGATTCTCTACTAATTAACTGTGTGGGAAAACAACGCTAATCCTCTGTCTTTGCAATAAGAGCCATGCCCCTGTACTCGGCCAATAAGACGAGGCCCCCTGGAGAAGGCAGGAAGAGGCTCTAAATAGTCAGTGACTCATTGTTTTAAAAATGTTTGGCTTCCTGTATCAGAAACAAGAATTCAGCTTGTTGAACATTATAAGGATATATGTGCTGCTGGTTAGAAATGACTGCAGCAGTTTTAGCCTACACATCTTATTTTCAGACGTCAGCCTCATGTGCCTCTGTGTTTTCACCTCATGTTCAGTTTTTGACCCCGCATCTCTCATAAGTCCCTGCTCTGGAACCATTTCGGAAGCGTCAGAGAGGTGCGGCAGGCGACAGTAGTGATGAACAGAGTCTGTTACTTGGCAGAGAGGACTTCCCATTCCTTGCAAATGACTAACACTGCGTATAACCCAGAGTCCCTTTCGTTATCTTTTCTAAGAGCCCATCAAAGTGGACAGGTTAAAACACTGACCTGCAGGGCTTGTTTACTCAGCACTTGGCTTTTTTTTTCTTCCTCCACACAGTTTTCAGTGCCTGTGTCTGTGGCCACTAGTGGCACATCAAGCCTGGATGAGGAGGTCTTCTCCACAGCTCTCCAGTCAAACAGCAATGATTGTGCTCCAAGGGTAGACAGAAAACTGCATCTGAGTTTTGGAGTGGATTGCTCTAATGAGGCTGAGAGGAGAGCAATGCATGAGAAGTAACAGGAGGCACTTCTAAATATCGTACCAGAAGATTATGGTACCATATTGAGATGCAAGTGTTTCCTCATTTTAAAAACAAGAAGCAGAGTATTATCATTCGAAATTGCTACAGTAATACAATGACATATGAATGTATTACTAAAATAATAGAATTTAAAATTGATGTTTTTATCTGGTGTATGTGATCTACTTAATGTTGGATCATTTTCTCTAAAAACTCAGAGAGTTTAATGTGGAAACATTACATTAGAATGAGCTATATGATATTGGAAAGGAGTGTAATTGAGAGGCTGAGTGGCTATACCTCTGGAGTCAGAAGAGATTAAGGAGCCTGAAAGCATAAATCTGCTGCACATTTGTGTGAAATGCTGACAAAGTGTTCTTCAAACCATACAGCAAATGGCTAGATTGCGGGTGGGATGGGGAGCAAGGTGTTTGCAAGGCCATGAAGGAGCATGGCACGGAGGAGAGCAGATACACGGCTGAAAGGGGAGATCATTGATGGGAGGGTGACAGAATGAGAAGTAGTTGGACGGAATGTCCTTTGGCTTTTCTGAGACAAGTGTCCTGTTGCATCACTGGATCGAAGGCCTTTATGTGCCTTTATTTATTCAGCTCGGTGCTGTAAATAATGGAGCACACTGAGGAGGTTTCTTTTCAGTGGAGGTGAAGACACAGGCAGCTAAGGGGGAATCAATTCTCTATTTTTGGTCATACTGTATGTGTGTGTTTGCTGGCCAGACAACTTGCTTGTGTGTTTGCTAATGTAATTGATTTAACACCTCTTTGATTAATGGACATGTAAATGCTCTCTGCAGCTTCTAAAATTAGCTGTCACTTTCAAGGCGCTCAGGCACACCTTCTCGGTTCCCATCATTAGCTGGTTGACTATTATCAGATACCGGGATGAGATCACCCCCCACCCCTGTGCATCATCTCCTCTTATTCCCCTGAACTCTGGCCTTTAAAGTGCTAGCCAAAACAAAACCTGACAGCCTGGATTGCATAAGACACATGCTTCATGCATGAATGCACTGCAGTGACTCCAATATGAGTAAGAGGATTTTAGAAACAGATTTTCGGCACCCCCTATGTAATCAACCCTCATTCTTCTCTCTATCCTGCCAGCGTTGTTAAATCCCAAAATGCACTAGTGGGAAGTCAGTCCAAAAATACAAGTCAGCAGAACAGAGCCAGACAGACAGACAGACAGACCTATGTTGAGCTGGAACTGGCCTTTGCAGATGTTATATAAAAGCTGCAGATGCCCAGGGCAGTATATGACGAGGGAATGATGAATGAGTCACTTTGGGTCTGGAGGATGTTCCATTATTCAGGTGCAGGTTTGCCCTCAGGTGCTCTCCCATGTGCCCATCCTCCAGCCAAGACTGGACACTCACTCAGCTGGTTCAAAGATGCTGCTTGTGAATGAGCAGCAGAGGTGAAAGAGCTTACTGTGTTGGTGCAGCACGCCTCTAGTGATGGAGAGTTCAATTTCAAGAGTCAAAATTTGCCTCTACAGACAGAGAAAATCATGAAATTCAAGAGATTTGTGATGCTGAGTTTACCAGAAAATAAACCTGTATAGAACTTTTTCAAAGCAGACATTTTGACATGTCATTGTAAGAAAAGCACAAGCGTTACTAATAACATTAGCGACGGCTCTTCTCTATTCAAGTGTTCCAGTAACTCATGACCGTTTGACAGTAAGTCAGCACACACAATACCAGGACCCTTAAACTGAAGCAACTAAATATGTCATATACATCTATACATCTATGCTTTTCCTACTGTGAAATGTAACAAGACTAGGTCAAAACCTAGTGCATATGGCTGGATTGTATATGGTCAATGTGCAAAATTGTGGTCAATTTGTTACAAGGATAGTCAGTGATAGTATTTGTGAATTCCTGGATACTAAATGTTGTGCAATTTCCTGTAATAGATTCAGTAATATTTGCTGTTAAAGTGTACTGAAGTAGCATATCACATGACATGGTTAAACAATGTTTGAGTCAATAAAAATGGCAGAAATGTAGTTGAAAGAATAATACTTTCCACTCATATCTTGGGATATTATTATTATTGTTATTATTATTATTATTATTATTTTAATTTAAACTATTTTAATCTGTTTCTATCTGCGGATGTCTATAAACATATGTTCTCGTCAACATAAGGTGACCAGATTTCTGAAATGAAAATCGGGGACATTTTCAATGCGGCGGTGAAAAATCATTAAATATTATCATCATGAAATAAAAAATGGGGACAAGTACTTTTTCACACAAAAGGACCTGGTTAATAAATCAAAATATCAGCACCCACAAATATCATGTATCAGTAGCGCGCAGCAGTGTCAAAAACACAAATGTAGAATACTTTAGAAAAAACATCTCTCTTCCAAAGTTAAGTGTCATGTGCAAAGACAGCTGCCAGACCAGTAGCTAGTAAATATCATCAAGATGTAATTAATAATAATTACCAAGTCAAAACATATGAGTATATTAATTTTATACATGACTCAGGGCATCAGCTATTCAGATGGTCTGCATTTATAACTACTACAGTCATTCGTTACCCACACAGCCCGACACAAAATACAGAAGTTAGCCTAACACACACAACTATCAACCATTGATTTATTATTAATTAATTTATTATTTTTAACAGAGTCTCATGTTCCTATGCCTACAGGAAAATCATATGTTACCAAAGCAGTCTTCCACCTCCCCCTCTTCCAAAACAGGGCCACATACAATGTCATCACCTGGTAATCTCATGCTAACGTTAACGTTACAGCGTCACTAATGACAGATATGAAAACATTGTCATAATGTTAACGTCCACTGACTTTTATAAAGTTACGTTAGGTCTTCAATTCAGATAAACAACTTACTTTAACGTTACATCACTTCTCTCTCTCTCTCACTCACTCACGCACACACACACACACACACACACACACACACACACACACACACACACACACACACACACACACACACACACACACACACACACAGCCAAATCTACTGCCAATTCACACAAAATAAATAAGTTCATACACAACATAACATTTATGACCGCTGGTCTTCTTTTCTTTCCTTTTTGCCGCCTCTAGATTGTTGTTGTTGACGCTGCCGCGTCTGGTCGTACGTCCTGATAACGTCTGTACGTCATACGACGTCTTCTCTGGCGATGCGTTAATGGCTACCGTAATAACTGGTGTTTGAGTCTGCGCGCATTTTTCACCCATTCAGTATCAAAATCGGGGACATTTTCGGGGACAGCTTTGACCGGGGACAGGTCACTCAAAACGGGGACTGTCCCCGGAAATCGGGGACGTCTGGTCACCCTACGTCAACATGCTTATGTAAGATTTGCATGCTAGGCTAACATGCTGCCTTTGGGATCCATCTTTAAAACATAAAATTCCCTTTCATTACTTTGCTGACCATGTGCAAATCTAACTGTTGTTTGACTGTGTTGGTACTCTTGGCCCTTTGGCTTCTAAGAATGTGTTAAGATCCTTGGTGTAATTTTTGAAAGCTTCTTCATATTTCATAAACAGATTAGTTCAGTTGTCAAAGCTAGCTTTTTTTTGGTTAAGACTTTTAGCCAAGGTAAAGACCTATTTCTCACCCAATGATTTCCAGAGAGTTTTTTCATGCTTTTATTACCTCTCGGTTAGACTTTTGTAATTCTCTTCATGTGGGTGTGGATCAGAAGTCTTTTTGTCATCTGCAGTTTCAAAACTCAGCTGCCCATGCTGCTTCTAATTGGTTACAGAAAGCGTGATAATATAATGCCAATATTGGCCTCTCTGCACTGGCTTCCTGTCCATTTTAGGATTGATTTAAAAATATATATTGTTTGTTTCTAAGGTTTTAAATGGTCTGGAACCACCTCATCTAACAGAACCCCCGCATCATCATTCTATAGTTAGAGCAGTGAGGTCAACAAACCAGATGCTCTTGGATGTTCTGAGATACAGGCACAAAAATAAAGGTGACCGAGCCTTGCGGTGGCTACCCCTAATCTCTGGAACAGCGTACCTAGGACTACTCAGCCCTAGAAACTTTATGCTGGAGACCCACCTCTTGTCGTTGGATTTCAATCGAGTTGTGCTTGACACCTTGACTTGCTCTTGTATTGTGCAACAATTCTTTTGTTATTATTATGTCTATTGCTTTCTTTTATTCCAATTTATTTGTATATGTATTTTCAGCACTTTGGCCAACTGTGGTTTAAATATGCTATACAAAAAAAGCTTGACTTGATTTGAATATTTTAATACATTTTACATATAATTCCAACAATGCCTGGTGTGTGTGTGTGTGTGTGCAGGTGTTAGTATTATCCAAAAGACCAAAGACAGATTATTAGAGGTTATATAAACCAATTATTGGTACCAATCATTCTGTGGGTTCTGTACTGCTTTCCTGTTGCAGTCTGAACTACAGTAATTACAGTAATTATAACCTTATAGATATTATTTGATGAACTTATTTATGCATCCAGCAGACCCTGAAAAACATTCATTTGATGTTTTTCTGTCCTTTGTTTGGTGCTTGTAAGTTCACTGAAAACAACCTGGCAGTGACACTGGTGAAAGTGAAGTGAGTGAATCAAAACAGTTGTTGCCGGCCATAAAACTAAAAGAAAGAGTCAAAAAGCAGAACAAGTGTTCGTAGAGCTGAAATTAGCTGCAGAGTTGGCATAAAGTGATCATTCTTACTGGGTTTGCCACTACCAGTTACACCTTTCATATTACATGTATTCATTTGATCCATTGTTCATATAAAGACATTGATTGGAGCAATTTTTGAATGCAGGGCTTTGACTTGTAACAGAAAAGTGTAACACTGTGGTATTGCTACTTTATGTGAATACTTCCTCTGCTATGTTCCACTCCTTTGTATTTTTCCCACTGATTAAATTCAGATTTCTTTGGCCTTTGGAGGCAATGGGTGAGTCATTTGCAAAGCTACAAAGCTACATTTGCAACTACAACCCTGGTGCCATCTGATTTGGTGCCTGACATCTGTGTCATGATAATGGCTATCCAGAGTCCAGAGGCACCCTACACACTGCAACCAAAACAACCGCAATCAAGAGAAAAAACCCAGTGCTGTGGGGATAATGGGAGGGAAAGCACTATTGTAAATTAAACAGATTTGTATCGTGCCTGTGTCAGTCTTTAATAATCTTCTGCTTTGGGAACAGCCTTGTGGTGAGCTTTAAGGGATTTAAAAGGCTCTGCTTCTCTTGCTGTTGCTTCTATTAATCACAGCCCTCTGCTCTCGGTAGTGTGGATGTTTTCTGGGAAACATGGTTTAATGCAGGGTCATTATTACAATTCCATCCTGTTTCTGCTGTCAATGTCACATAGCTGTGTGCTGTACAAGAAAAACTCTTCCTCTTACAAAAACACAGTAAAGAAAACACATCATGTCTCTTATCTGTTCCCTTTATAACCTCTTCTGAGTTCATTTTTAGATCTGAGACAGAAGCATGGGAAGAAATGTCCCTTAGTTTGCTGATGTTATCAAAAATATGTGTCCTTTTCCCTAATGTGCTTACCTGCAAATGAATACACCATCCCATATTTATTTTATAATCCCTGAATACTACATTATTGTGTTATTAATTTTGTTGTTTATGCCAAGACTTGAATCTCATATTAAAGTTATTTAAATAAGCTCCATTTGTTTTTTTTAAACAAACCTAACTATATAGAATACTGAAAACAGTATAATACACATTGTTCCCAAAAGGATATAATCAGCTTATTAAAAATAATTATATTGCAAGTTTATTTCAGCATTTGTGATCGATCAAATATAACAACATATTGTCATTCTGTGAATCAAAGCTCAGTCAGCATCAACATCTGACAGGAAAAAAAAGATAATGTCATTGATCATGTGAAATAAAAGTCAATAAAGCCAGAAGCCACATGCATTTATTTACTCAGGTGATACATCTCACTTCCAGGTTCCAGGTTGGCCTTCAATATACCAGAGCCAGATTGAACTGAAGTCAAATATAGCATAGAGATTACTGTTGAAACCACAAGGGAAAAGAGTGGTTCTCAATTCTTTTTGTGTCTTTTATTAATTGATGACGGTTGGTGGGGTTTCTTTGTGAATTAATTTAATGTGTAGAGGCATATTTCTTGATCCCATAAATGACCGGGGCAAGACCATTTGTGGTCGAAACATTATCATGTCTGTGTAAAAGAAAAGAGGCAAAGATATTGTGCAAAGATTGTGGACAAATGCCTCCTGCTTGATTACATAAACTGACTGCATTGAGCTAAAGGAAGAATTTGACATTTTGTAAAATACTCTCATTTGCTTTCAAGCGGAGAGTTAGATGACAAGACCATTATCATTTTCTCTTATGTCTGTAAAGTATAAGGTTTCAGCTTGCAGGCAGTTACATTAGCTTAACACAAAGACTGGAAACAGGTGATGTTCATATAGTTGTCTATTTGTGTCCCTGACTGTGTGTCTGAGTTAATATCATGTCAATCGCATGTGCTTCTGTGGCAGAAGTAAAAATGTGGTGTAGTTCATTGAACCACTGTATTTTGAGTTTGAATGCCCAGCTGGCTTGAAGGCTGCTTGGCTGATTTTCAGTTTGTCACCCTTGTGGATGCTGACAGCTGGCTTGCATTATTAACCGTGCAACATCTCCTGGATTTTACAACATCACCCCTCCTCCTACTCCTCCTCCTACTCCTCCTCCTCCTCCTCCATCTCCCCATTCTGCCTGCAGGACTGCAGACTCTGTGGCTCTAATGAGGACAGGAGATGTAAAAGATTGCAGTGGAGAGAAAAGACTCTGATGAGGGATGAACGTAAAGAAGATACTGTATATACTGTGTCATCCTAAACTGGCTGTGATAGTTTTAATTTCAGACATATCATCAGAGCTAGTTTATGTTGGACTGATCATCAGCAGCATTTTGTGTCCTGAGCCAGTGATTGAACTGCCTTTCATTTATCTGAGTCAAAACCTCACAAACTGTTCTAAAGACATGGCAAGTTGTTTGCTTCAGTGTTTCACTTCTGCAGACCTCTGGCAGTTTTAATGTTCTCATAAATATGTATGTCATGACTGTTTCTGTCACCCAATGTTCATGTGGAAAGTTAGTGTGAGTGATGCTTTTTCATCAGCTGTCAAAGCAGAGAGAATGGATTGTACTGTGTGAGCCGGTGTGATATTACCAAACAATAATGAATAATCACTTTTAGCTGTTTTAATATAATCATATACAATCAAATTCTAAGAGGGGGTAGATCACTGCAATAGAAACTGTTAAAAGGGCCAGTATGGAAGATTTGGTGGCATCTACTATATCAGTGACCAACTGCATACCCCTCCCCTTCCCCTTCCAAGCGTGTAGAGCTTATGGTGGCCGCAAAACACGAGAGGCCCTCTCTAGAGCCAGCGTTTGGTTCATCCCTTCTGGACTATTATAGAATTATGGTGGTGCAACATGGCGGAATCCGTGGAGGAGGACTCTCTCCCTCTGTAGATATAAAGGGTTAATTCTAAGGTGACGAAAACAAAACATAATGAGGCCTTTTTGCAGGTGATTATACATTTATTAAAACATACTTATGAATATTATATTTCTGCCAAGTCTGTTGCACTACATGCCAGTAAATCTTACACTCTGGTCCTTTAATTATTTTTTCTCTTTATTTTCAGAAATTTAAGATTTTCAATTTCAATTTTAGGCTAGCATCTAGACTTGGTCCAGACTGAAATATTTCAAAAACTATTGATTGATTGATAGCCATGAAATGTGGTATAGATATGAATAGTTCCCAGACCATGAATCCTACTGACTTTGTAGTCTTTGAACTGTAGTAATTTTGGTGATGTCCTTGTCTTGTCTTCTGTCGTTGTCTCTTGGGCCATCACCAATTTCTATTTGTCCAATTCTTTGGTTTTATGATATACTTATACTAAATATTCGTGCTGCTAAATATTAATAATATTCCATGCCTGAGCTGTACCTTGTGTTTGGTGCTAATTAACAAATGTTTGCATGCTAACATCCTAAATTATAATGGCAAACATTGTAAACAGTACACCTGCTAAAAACATTAACTAAATGCTGATGCACAGCTATACCAGTACAGCCTCAGAGCAGCTAGCATGGCCGTAGACTCTCATCTAATCCAATCTTTCTGTTCATGTTTCCCTGGAAGTTATGATTTTTAATCATGTTTCTGGAATAAAATATACCTGTAGTCACAAATATACCTGCAGTTGAAGCAACTTGGGATGCTCTTACATAACATACTAGATAGATAGATAGATAGATAGATAGATAGATAGATAGATAGATAGATAGATAGATAGATAGATAGATAGATAGATAGATAGATAGATAGATAGATATAGATAGATAGATAGATAGATAGATAGATAGATAGATAGATAGATAGATAGATAGATAGATAGATATAGATAGATAGATAGATAGATAGATAGATAGATAGATAGATAGATAGATAGATAGATAGATAGATAGATAGATAGATAGATAGCCTCCTGTGTAGACAAGACATGGGGAGTTGTTTTTTAACATCACTTCCCAACCTCACAATCTCTGCAGGCTGAGTTTGGTGTTTGCTTTTAGGATCATAAAGTCAGAGACCGGGGGCTAAATCAACTCTGTAAATATTCTGTATTCATATAATAAATGATTCCAGGAATTGGTAGACAAAAATGTATTTAATCTTTTGTTGCACAACCATTGTTTGTCCAACATTGGTCCTGTTACTAAATACAGTATGCACAAATGTCAAAATAATCTCAAGGGACTTTTTTTAAGAGAATGAGTTCATTTGTTACATAACCACACATGTTCTCTGATGGGAGAGACAATAATCCTTACATATATATGAATATGAAAAATAAAAGTTACAGATTACACCCACTCCCATTATTTCAGAATAGGTGAACTGAAAAACTAAAAAGTGGTGTAAGTGAAGATCTAGGCGGGCTCAACTGTACTGAGATACAGGGCAGATCCTCACTGAGAGGAAATGCACTTCCATTAAAAAGCTCTGAGCATTGATATTTATGGTGGATATTGATGTTACATCTAATACTGCTGAGATCACGTTTACTTACTTATGTGAGCAAGGAGGGGGAAAATGGTCATTGGCGTAGTGAAAATGCAAATATACCTTTCTTATTAGTGGAGGATAGATCTTTGATAGATGGATAGCCTGAGATGGAGATGTGATGCATAGACCGACTGTCCTGAGATCTTTGGCCTTGGTTCTGCTTGATGATACAGACAATCAAGTGGCTGGCTGACTGGTTTCTATAAAAAATTACACTGCAGCTGTGGGACATTGTGTGAGTTTGCTGTTTGTATTTTTAATTATTTGCAAGTTTTGCTATCCTGAAATTCAAACAGCCAGATATTGAACTGTCATTGCTGCATGAAAAAGGTCAATAAGATTATTGTTTTTTTTTAAAAGACCAAGGCGGTTTTTATTCAAAGGGAACAAAACCTGCCCACTATCCGTACAAAACTTAAGTGTAAATTGTGGTTTTACATGGATAATGTGCCAGACTAGCTCTTGTAGTCTACCCTCTTGGCTGTGTGGAATGACTCTAAGACAGTGACAGCCGGTTAGCTTAGGCTGGCTGTAGCTTCATGCCCCAGCCAGAAAGGGAATAAATATATATTCATGTATATATATATGTGTGTGTGTTTGTGTGTGTGTGTGTGTGTGTGTGTGTGTGTGTGTGTGTGTGTGTGTGTGTGTGTGTATGTGTATGTGTATGTATGTATATGTATATATGTGTATATGTGTATATACTATATACACATATACACATATATACACATATATTCCACTTCCTCTGAGTTAAGTTTAGCAAATTGAAGTTAGTAGGCCTAATGCAGCCCTATTTTTGCTTTGGTCAGCATAATTCATGAATAAAACTAACTGCAGCATTGAAGTTTGGGTGGTGGCTAAATGAACCATACTTATTCACAAGATAAACTAAATTTTGCTCCTTTCATTGACCATGCTGACAATAACAAAATATATATAAAACAATATAAAACACACCAGACTTATCCGTTAATACTGACTTGTTTAAAATTGTGACTCTCTCAAAGATATGCAATGAACACATTTTCCCTCATTTTATATAACCTATTCAAACTTCTTCCAAAATAGTAGTGAACAGCATAGCCTACCTAGTTAGCCTCATATATCATGTCATATATCTACACCTCTAGGTCCGTGCTAGACCACAAATATTAAATAATAATCACTTAAAGACATGCAGTTAAGTATGTTGTTCAATTTTCTGTACTATTGTACTAACCTCAATTTGGAAAACTTATCTTAACTCTGAAAAAGCACAAATAAAATTGGAAAGAAGCACAGGAGCAGCACACTGGTGATGTCAGAGGGCTGTGATTGATTGATTGATTGATTGCAGAGTTAGTCAAGGAACACGTCCTTGGCTAAATCATGTTGTGCCAGCATCAACAACAACAAGAACATTATACAGCCACTTTCACAGTGGTGGTGTTTCTGCTGGAGCAGAACATATTCAACTGAATTGTGCTGCACAGGTGCTCATGTTGCTGTGTCTCCCTCCCGTGTTTTTGGTCCACCAGGTCCATTTGTGTGGTTCGGAGCTGTGTTCCCTTCTAACAGATGGGGTTGTGTCTTGCTGCAATGCAAAGCTGCTAAATCCCTGAAGGCCATTTGTGACTCTCACCTCATTGCACCGCCTGCTAGATGCTCAAATCCAACTGAATATTCTTATTCATTTTTGCTGTCACCTCTGGAGAGTCCCAAAATGTTTCAGCACTTCATAGAGACTTTTTATTTAGCTTAATTTATATGTTGATGATTTACATATCTCTTCTTGCACATACTGGTAGGAGTTTCACTGGAAAGACACTTTTTATTTTTTACAATAAACCTCATCAGTTAAATGAAATGAAACTGCTCACAGTCCATGAGAGTGAATGAAAAACTCAAACTTGAAGGGGAGTCATGATGTTCTCACAATAAAAAGTGTGACACTGAAAAGAGTCATGAAGTGTCTGTGGGCTTGAGGCGATGCTGCATTGTATGTTTCCAGTCAGTTATTAAGAGATAGAAAGTTAGATGTGACTTTTAACTTAAATCTGAACAAATCTGAACAAATCAAGGCCAAATCATCAACATTTTTTCTTTTACTTTTATCACAGTCTTGGCTTCTCATTTTGAGGTTCAGTGTTGTTATGCGTCCCCAGGCAGACAGCGGCCTGGAGCGTCTGCACTCATCACTGTGTGCAGAGTGTGGCAGTGCCATCTTGGAGCCAACAGGAAGTGCTAATTATGCAAGGACTCCAATGGAAGACTGGGAAAACATTACTATGTGGCTCCCTACAGAGGGCAGGCTATACCAAGATTCACAGCAAGGTGCAGTATAACACATTGTACCTATGTTCTTTATTGTTTAAGTAGGCTCTAAAAAAAGTAGATTTCAGTTGTGCAAACTCATATCCTTGCCATATCTGAATACCTGTTTCTGTAAATGATCTTTGACATGTTCTTGAGTGTTTAATGGGTCTGAAATGATCAGATGTTGTTTCCTCAGTGCTGCAGACTAAATGTTTAAAACCAGGCAGCAAAGAACACAGTGTTTCTCTTACAATATGTTAAATGCTCTAATAACTCTGGAATTATTGGAGCATTTAGATCAACATTTGGTCACACTCTTTCTCTCCATCTCTGCAGATCTAAACAGACTGCCTCCCCTCACCACTTCCCCCCTACTGCTCCCCTCTAACACTCTCAGAAATTTATTTTGAGTCACTGCCCTTTTCCAAACTCCTTGCAGCTACACCTGTTTGAATAATAATTAATACATTTGTGGCAAACAGTATAGCTGAAATATCAGAGGATGCATAACGTGGCTCTGAAGCCTTTATCAGCTCAGTTAAGTGTGTATGCCCTCCCCCATCTAGTGAGGTGCACAATTGGGTGTTAGTAATCAGTCTGATGTGACCTTCCAGGTGGATGTTGTTCTCTTGGGTACTGTAGGTAGATAAAAGTAGAGCAAAGCTTATTTAACTCTGGTCAGATACTGGCTACCCACATGTTTTATAAATGTGTGGACTACAAAGCTTCACAAAAGATGATGTAAACATCTCTATATATACATAAGTAATTATATAAATATTAAGAATATGTGACATTAATATTTTTTTTCCATCCATTTGCTTTGGATGATAACATGCACACTGACTTACTAGTAAGAATAATCACAAGTGTGTCAGTAATAGGAGTAATGTCAGTGAAACAATTCTGCTCTCTATGAAATAATGCAAAAGGATTTTTCAGATCAAGTTATCCCTGGGGATTTGATGTCAGCCCAAACATGATCTCTGCTTGCTTGATCAGTGACTTCATGTGCCTCTGTGAGAGTGTGCAGAAAGCTTGACTGTATCCTATGTCAAACTGAAGTGCACCAACAGTAAGACAGATAGATCCAAATATGTTTTTTCCTCCTCACCTCCATCTTGCTTTTCTGCCTTTTGCCTCAGACATATTCATCTTAAAAATGGAAGGAATGCGCCTTTATTATTGATCATCATTTCCAGTCTGGTGGTCAGAGTCATGATGACATAGCTGTGCAACTGTATAAATAACTAAAGGTCATTAAAGGTCTGCCCTGTGATCATTAATCAGTGGATTTTATAAGAGCTGATATTCAGACCAAGAATGATGTTTTCTGATATTTCAGTTGTATACATTGCTTGTTAAATGTGAGGGCTCCCCCTACTGGTAAAATCTGAGATCACTACGGAGATTGGTATTAGATCAGCAGTTGAAATTAAGCATAAATCAGTTCAGTTAAATGGGGAAAAGGAAACTGAGAAAATCCTCACCCCGCTGTGGTTGCAAAACACATGGACCAGTTCTCATAATGTCTGTTAATGTGTGTTGTGCATAAGAGTGTGTGATGATGCACCTTTATCTCCTGTGGGTGTATAGGAGAGGTGGTGTAGTGGGGGGTTGAAGGGGGGTTGTGGTTGGAGAGTGTGTGTGTGTTGGGTTGTTGGGGGGGGGGGTCAAGCAGGAAAGCTGAAGGCTGCAAGTATCTGCTATTTCTGACAATTATTCAACACCTCAGACACGAGTGCAGTCACAGGACAACCACGCGCGCGCGCACACACACACACGCGCGCACACACACACACACACACACACACACATACACACACACACACACACACACACACACACACACACACACACACACACACACAGAGCAGATTGAACCTGAAAAGCAGAGCAATAATACTAACAAAGACTCTTCTATATTCATTTCCTTCTTTAAAATGTCTCAGCAGTATCACAAACATCACGTCTTGGATTATCATACATAAAACCCAGAAGGTATTATTTATCACTTTGTGACTTATTTCCCTTAACATGGTTTACTCTTGAAACACATTTCAGTGAAACATAAATAACTGATACTGTCTTTTCCGTACAGATCATATGAGCAACTGCAGCGTTTCAGCAGCAGCCTGATCATCAAACTATCCCTTCTACAAAATGCACCCAAAACCATTTGAGAGACAAGGCAGGCTCATGTCAAGTAAGCTTTGTTGATATGAACAGTGACACGGTAATTGGATCAATAAATGATCAGCTGTTCAATTTACCAATTGATTTATCAGTAAAAAGAAGCAATGACTCATGAACTAATCAGGGTTTGTAGCCTCAGGCATGAGGAGCAGCTCTTCTGCGGATGAATGAATCCCTCAGGAAATACACTGTAAGGCTGCATGAAAGAGAGATGTCACATACTGATGTATCCATTCATGCAAATCCTGAGAGAGGAATAAGCAATTTTCAAAGCAACAGTTGACACAAGAAACCCCAAAATAAATCATATTTACTATAATTTGGATTTTTTTAAAAAGAAGATATTCACAGTAAAATATAGTAACAGGGGAAAAAAATGAATTGACAAATTTAACAGCTGCCTCCATGCATCAAAAGGTTAGGTCATGTGTCCAAAGCACATTGTGATTCAATCATCTCATTTGGCACTAAAGGAATGATTCACCAAGAGAAACACTGGGCCAACCTGTTGGCAAGACTTTAATTCCAAAATGAGATAATATGTTACATTTCAAGAAAAAAACACAAAATAACTCTCAGTCTGACACGGGTTACCTTTTCCGTTCTTTCACAAGAATGGATCTCATACACTCAACTGTAAAAGCTCCAAAACTACCTCATATCTCCACACTTATTCAAATGGTAGGACTAGGATTGATCAAGTAATTCCTAGATATTCCCAGATATTTTTGTCCGCTATTGCTTTTATTGCCAATTAGGTTGTGTATTGTAAGAAGGGTTGGCATAATCAACCGTAGCTTCAGCCTACACCTGTTCAGTCTGTAGAAACTCCCCTATACTGTTTTAATTGGTTGTATTGTTGATGGTAAATTGTTTGTACAACTACTCAAAAGATTTAATTTAATTAGGTACCCCAAATATATAGATCTTGGCAGACTGTATTCAAGTATCACAGCAGGCACCTTTTAAATAAAATGACTGCAAACATTTAGCTTTATTTTTGTTTTTATGACTCTTGTCTTTAGCTGCAACTAACTAATATTTTCGGTTTCGATTAATGTGTTGATTATTTTTGGATTAATATTTAGTCTCTCAAAACATCCCATCAATCTCGACCTGACAACTTGCCAATAAAGCTTCTGAACATAGAATGCAAGAAGATACTTTTCAGTGTGTTGGTGCAAAGGCTTGCAAAGTATCTGAAAATCAGTTACAACAATCCCAAAGGCTGGAGTAGCAGGCTTCTCGGGATGCCTTGAACATATGACATCAAATCCAGACCGCTAAGAAAGAAGGAAAAGATTCTGAATGTCTTGTTCCTCGACCTGGCCAACGCCTATGGATCATGTCTTCCCTACTGTGTACTGCTTTTGAATTCTTTCAGGTGCCTGCAGCAATTACAAATCTGGTAAAACAATAGTTCAAGGTCCGCAATTTTGTCTCACATCAGTCTACACCACAGCTTGGCAACCACTGGAAGTAGGACTCATGGTGGGGTGCACCATCTCCCCATTGCTCTTCACTATGGCAATGGAGCTCATTATCAGAGCCTCATATGGGTAGAGGGCAACGGCTACATTTTGGTCAGTGGTTTCCACCTATATGAGCCTATATGAACGATATAACAACACTGATGATAACTGTCCCTTGCACCAAAAGACTTCTGGAAAAGGTTAATCAAAACATCACATGGGTGATGATGACAATTAAGCCCAGCAAGTGCAGAAGTATCTCCATTGTCAAAGGTCAAGTCATGGATTAAAGATTTCATATTGAAAATGAAATTTCAGCTGGAAAGAGTGATCAGCACACATGTGAAACAGTGGCTTGGACTTCCACGATGCTAAAGTTCTGTGGGACTGTATGGGAACAACAAATTGAAATTACCCATAGCAAGTCTTGTGAAAGAATTCAAATGTACCAAAGCAAGATAGATCATGACCCTCACTGAACCAGAAAATACTGTTATTCAAACAGCAGTGGTTGGCTAAGTCTAACATGGGAGAACTGGTCTTGGGCTTGTCCCATAGGCTCCTCAATGTCACAAGGCAACATCAGTGCAGAAGAGACGACACACCAAGGATATCTCAGTGGCCAGGCAGGGCTAATGGACTAACTGGGAGAGCTTGGAAAAGAGGAAACTCAGCTAGCATGGCATCTGGGAGATGGAGGGATGTCGACTAAGGTTTGTCATCAGGGCCCCTTGTGACCTACACACACCACAGAAGCTGAAGCAGTAGTTGGGAGAGGACCCCACTTACTCCCTTTGTCAATCAACGACATAACTAAGGCACATTTTAACAGGATGCGCTATGAGCCTCACCCAAGGACATTAGACTTGGCAGCATAGAGTTCAGTGCATCAAAACCACGCCCACCAGAGGGGGAAACAGTCGGTGCTATAATATACAACCAATGGCTAAAATGGTAATAAAACCCCACCTCTCACCCAATGTCAACTGAGAATGGCTCCAGCTTCACTGCAACCCTTTGGAGGAAAAGCAGTAAAGAAAATGTAGGGATGGATGGATGGATGTCAAAGGATTATTTTAGCACCCTTTGTCAAAGGTAGTTTATAGCATATGCTGAAACATGTTACATTGTATATACTAAGATGCAATATATGAATGCAAGCACTGACATCACATTTACAGAAGAGATAGCACAACTGTTTAGCAAACTTCACTAACAGGCTGGCATGACACTTTTCACGACTCATATGGCAACTACAGTTTGTAAACATAGGCTAGGAAATTACAGGTACAGACATGCAGTCATTTCCCATTCAGGCTCTTTTTACAGTTAGCATTTCAGCTGAATGCTGAATTGTTTTCCCCTCCGGGATGGGCAGGGCTTAACTGCGTTCTGTCTTTATAACCAAGTTCTCTGACAGCTGGCATCAATCTTGGAACAGAGGTGAACTAAAACAAATGTTTTCCCACTAACATCGGCAGGAAATGTCCACTTCACACCATTATTTGTACCAGCAGGCCAACCTTCAGAGCACCATATAACATCAAATGATGCAAGCATTCTGCAGGCTGCTCGGGACTGGAAAATGGACATGTACTTGGGTTAAAAGCTTGTGTTTCCCTCAGACATTATAGCTATAACACTCTAGCCAGACATGGTCCTGGTTCAGCATAGCTGGCATACGATGTGGAATTGACAGTACCATGGGAAGATGGTGTTGAAGAAGGAAGAACACCAAGTACCATGATCTGGCAATTGAGGCTGCACGGCAGGAAAAATGTCCCTGTAGTGGGATCCAGTAGTGGGATCAAAAATACTCTACTGTATATCATCAATAGGGTTAAGATATTGTTAAAACCAACATGTGAATTGTTAAATCCATTGGATCCTACAGCTCACACATTCAAGTGGTAAACAAACTCAATCCTCTGGTCAGGAAATAGTTGATTTAGTGTAATATGGATGTTGTATGGGCTGGGCTTTTGTAAATGTTAATCTCAGCTCATTAACATTAACCACTGGGATTTTTATCCCCTCTGCGGATCAATAATCCAGCCTCGTGAGAGGGCTTTTGCCGGATTATGCAGCAACAGAGATCTTGGTGAGCTGAGCATAAGGAGACAGAGAATTAGAGAACTGCTGATACCAGCGGTAGAGGTGATTTCCTAATTGTTGAGTAGTCCTGCGCCTGTTAACCTGATGTGACCTACAGTGAGATTAACGGAGGGGAAAGAGTGGAAGGTTGAAAAAGATCCCTCCATGAGGAGCCCAGGGGCAGTGAGGCACTAAGACCCAGTGGAGAGCAGTGAGTCTGGATGCTGCCTGCCCACCCGCTGCCTGTCTGTCTGCTCTGCACAGCTCTGCAGTTGCCCTGGGCGCGTGCTAGAGCCAGTACATGTGTGTATGAAAGTGTGTGAGGTGGAAGAGTGTGGGTGTCTTCCACCCTTTGTGCATCGCAGGCTGCAAGACAGGAGCCCTTTCCTATGTTTTGTTTTGTTTCGTTTTTTTTGTTTTTTTTTGCTTCATCTCTCCCTTCTGCTTCTGCTCTTCCTCTCCCACCTAGATCGAAGACCTGGCTGGAGGAGAGCTGAGAGGAAGGAGGTGTGTGTTGTCTGTTTGAAGGGATGGGGAGGGGAGGGTGGGGCGGTCAACTTGTGAACGGGGAGGGTTGGGTGGGAGGTGATGACGAGATGAAAGGGGCCAGGTGAGGAAGAGACACAGGAGCGTCCCTCTCCTCCCCCCACCACCCCCCTCTCCCTCTCTGTGTGACGTGGTGTGTGTGGTGTGTCAGTGTGTGTTTGCTGTGTGTGTGGGAGAGAGGGAGCGAAACAGGTCGGCTTTCCATCGGCAGACTGTGAACCTGCACAGGAGGAAGCAGCCCTCTTCAGACTGAGGTATGTCACCGACTTATCATCACACACATCTCCACGCATACCTGCTCTGTTAACGGAGTGTGCGGGGAGCTCTGTGTGTGTTGTTTTTTTTTGTTGGGGGGGAGGGGGTTGCAAGTTAAGATGCTGAAACGGTGGAACAGGGGTAAAATCTGACAAGATTATGAAATTAAGACCAGTGTTTTCATTTATCATGTCACACATCACATTACATTTGTGTATTTATGTTAAAGGACAGAAGCAACGCTTCCTTTTACTTGTGTTCATTTAAAATCTTGCTCGTTACTTGATTGTTGTTCAACATGAGCTCTCTGACTGCCAAGCAGTGAAAGTGCTTTGTAATGAAAGGAACAGTTGAACAACAGGCTAGTTTTCTCCTTGCAGTAAACACCATGTCATGTGCATATGATATGGTCATATGGTTTCCAGTCGGCAGCTGGGGAGATTCTGCCGTAACCGTTTATTCTAGCTTTGTGTGAATATTTCAGAGCTCCAGAGATAGAGTTCAGACACATATTGTAAAACTCATTTACTTCATTCACTTACTAATTTGATTATTTTAAATAGGAGGCTGTGATACATGTGAGTCAATAAGTGCCTATTTCTTCCTCTTATTTTTTGAGTAGTTCTATTTGTGGTTTAGATTCAATAACAAATACACTTTCAAAAGAATTGCAAATTTCTCCACTGTGGGTCATAAAGGATTATCTCATCTTATTATCTTATCTTCCTGGCAACAATTTGGACGCTTTTTAACTAGATTTTTTTTTCATGTGAGGGTAAAGGCCTATTGAGAGACTAGACCACTTCAATTTTGGGGGGTTGTGTGGTGTGTTTCTTTTGCAGCAAGTATTTCAATTTTGGTTTTCCTTAAAGCACCACAGAGCACCACCAAATACAAAATATCAATACTGATTAGACTAATAATCTCCAGAGGGTTGCTCCGTGGTTGTTTCTACAGTACATCATAGTTGAGACGCTGTTTATAGATTATTTAATTAGCTGAAGGTGACTGTAACCCTTTGACCTATTCAACAAAGGCCACCTACCTAAACCTACGTCTGTCAGGTGATTGTTGCACTTCATGTGCGTACGTGGGCAGGAAAAGAACAGACGCCTTGCAGGGATGAAGCCTGTCACACTTGTGAAATGGAAAACTAGCACATGTAGGCGTGCAGCATATGGAAATGTACCAAAGGCACGGCGCTCGTTCCATGGCTTTTACAGCGTGCGGGGTTGTGTCCAGGTGAGGTTGTGACAGTAAACACAGCGCAGGGCCTCTTGATTACTCGGCTGGTCACACAAACACTTGTGATCTGCCACCATTTATTCTTCATAATTCAATGTAGCTTCATAGTTTTCATTCAGAGTAGAATAACTTTTTTTTTTAAACTTAACAATTATGAACAAATCATAATTGTAATACAGAGTTTCCATCTTTTCTTAGTCTTCTTTCTTCAGTGTGTTTAAACTATATTCTCCTACAAATGGAGGAGGCTTTTTCACGTAATGATGGGTAATAATATAAGATGTTTTTATCGATCTTTTTTCCCCATCAGTCCAGACAGCAGGGAGCTCTGTAATGCTGAGTTTCACAGTTTATCTCATCTTCCAGTTTGCTTCTTGACTCTGTAAAAGGGGACATATGGTCCACTCTGTGCTTTTAGCTTCTCCCTGGGGCACTGGCTGCCCTGAAAACACACATCTGAGGATGCAGATGTCTAATATGTAGCAGAAATATGACTCTGGCTACAAGTGAATTTAGACTGTCTCAAATCTCATGCTTTTATAACTAGCTAGGATCATAACAAGAGAAACAATACCAGTACAGTTTTACATACTGTATGTCTGCATGTGAAGGTTTTTTTTATCATTTCGATTTTTATAGATTTATAGATTTTTGCGGATCCTCAGTCTGCAGTCTGCTTTGATTTGTGTTTTGTTGAGTTATCCTTTAGTGACGTGCATATATTAAACAACTTTTGAACTAGTATTAGAAAAAAATGGTATGTTAGTGAGCATGTTGTGAAAACTATAACAAAGGCTTTCGCTTAACGTGCAAGTCGCTAAAATGTGCATTGCCATCTGATTATACTTTCAATCTTTCTTTTTCTTTCAGATTTTTCCAGTTGAAGTTCATATATAAGTGTACGAGATAAAAATTACTCCATCTTCAAGGAACTGAAACCTCCTGCGATAACCGTTAGAGCTCCAGGCTAAAGTCTACGGGGTCAGAGCCTGTTCAGCTTCATCTGCCATGGCAGACACCACCGCCTGAGCTTCTCAGTGACACCCTACGACAGGGGAGGATGGGTGATGGGCCCGTGAAATTCAGCGGACTCTCTCCTCCTTATCCCATCCTCTCATGGAGCGTCCTGTCCCAACAAGCCCCTCCTGGAACACTTCTCTCTCCGTCCTCTCCTCACTCCCACTCTCACTGCACTCGAATGCCTCAAACGTGACCTCACCCATCCCCAGCATCCAAGGGGGGATCAATCTGAACCAGTCCTTAGCACTATGTGCTATGCTCATCATGGACATGCTGGCAGTGGTTGGAAACTTGGCCGTAATGATTGTCATCACCAAAACGCCGCAGCTGCGCAAGTTTGCCTTTGTGTTCCACCTCTGTCTGGTGGACCTGCTAGCAGCACTGGTGTTGATGCCTCTGGGGATGCTGTCAGACCGATTCCTGGTGGATGAGGCGCTGTGTCGGAGCTACCTCTGCTTGAGTGTGTGTCTAGTTAGTGCTGCCATCCTCACCATATGTGCCATCAATGTGGAGCGCTACTACTACATCATCCATCCCATGCGCCACGAGGTGAAGATGACAGTGGGCGTGGTGGTGATGGTACTGGTGATGGTCTGGATTAAAGCTATTGTCATGTCAGTGCTGCCTCTCCTGGGATGGCTGCTCCAGGGTAACCAGACTCCGGGGACTCCGTCAGTGCTCATTCCTGGTCAGAGACACTGCTCCCTCCATTGGACAGGAGGCTGGACCACACGCCTGATTTTCATGGTCTTCTTTACATTCATCTATTTTCTGTGCCCCATGTTGATCATTCTGGTGGTCTACTGCAACATGTTCAAAGTGGCCCGAGTAGCAGCCATGCACCATGGCCCCCTCCCCACATGGATGGACACACAGCGACAGCGGTCTGAGTCCATCAGTAGCCACTCCACCATGGCAGCCAGTCTTGGAGGAACTGGTGCCCGCACCACACCTCAAAGGACATTCAGTGGCGGGAAGGCCGCAGTAGTCCTGATGGCAGTGGGAGGCCAGTTCCTCTGCTGCTGGCTGCCATATTTCTCTTTCCATCTCTACTCAGCTGTGGTGTCTACCTCCCCTGCTTCACTGGCCCAGCTGGAGGATGTGGTCACATGGATTGGCTATTTCTGCTTCACCTCCAACCCCTTCTTCTATGGCTGCCTGAACCGGCAGATTCGTGAGGAGCTGGGTCGCCACCTGACCTGCCTCTTCAAGCGGGCTGGGCCCAGTGAAGGGGAGCAGCTGCCCAGCCGTGAGGCCTCAATTGAGGAGAACTTTTTGCAGTTCCTTCAGGGCACTGGATGCAATCTGGATCCCTGCAACTCTCACAGCAGAGCGAGCCCAGAGGAGCCAGAAACTGAGGGCCTTCAGGAATCAGCTGTTCAGCAGAACACGCCAGCTGACTTCCACATCCCAGGGCAGATCCTTGAGGAAACCTCAGAGTTCATACAGCGGCAACAGCTGAACAATGAGTTACATGTATCAGAGAACTGCTGCAAAACTGTACCAGAGCTGTAGGTGCCTCCCATGTACTCTCTTTTGCCATCTAATAATCCAATTAATATAATAGTTTTATTCATATTTTCTAAAATTAGTTGAACTAATACATTCCTTGTTCATGCTAAAACAGTGCTTTTAAGCTAAAAATCTGGTGAACTGCAAAACATGGTGTCTTCTTTGAAGAATTTAAGTTATGTAGCTTTTCAGAAAAAGAGCTGATTATATCGTGTGCATGATCTCATTCATATCCCCGACAGTCATGCTGCTGCAGAATT